>NC_084558.2:38693327-38865827 GCF_033978685.3 Nerophis lumbriciformis | reverse complement strand
CCCCCCACTTTCTCTTGTCCACTCTTCATTTCCATTTGCACAGCAGTGTGATAGGCCCACACCTCCCTAATGAGCACAACTTATCCATCATGCAATGCAGAAACAAGCCAAACCAGGGGGGTGCTGACTCCTCCTCCTCCTCCTCCTGATGTTTTGGAGGCGAGGGAGGAGAAGCGCTGATTAGAGCATGTTTAGTAACGTCCCCCCCCTCCATTAATTGACATGCATTATTTACCCTGACTATTTATCCAAATACCCACAGGAAAGGAAGACGCTCCATTCAAATGTTTGCTCAAGGGAAGCGTGGAAAAGTGTTGGCTTTTACAAGCAGTGTATAAAACAGGATCACAGCCCATGAATTATGAAGAAATATGAAGTGTATAAAAAATATGAAGTGTATAAAAAAAGAAATATGAAGTGTATAAAAAATATGAAGTGTATAAAAAAAGAAATATGAAGTGTATAAAAGAGGATCACAACCCATGAATTATGAAGAAATATGAAGTGCTATAACAGTATGATAGTATGATGATTTGAACACATTGTTATCAATGTCATTATTTTGACTTTTTTCATATACATATTAGTATTTAACATTATAATTAATAAACTTCTTAAAATAAAAAAACAAATTATTATTATTTCTGTTATTTTTGTTAAGGAGTTTTATACACATTATTGGTATTTTTTTTATATAAAACTTTTACACATTATTACTAACAATTTTTAAATACATTTTTTTTACACATTATTAATATTTAAAAAAAATATGTAAACAAAATGTTATACTCATAATTGTTTAGTTTGTTATTGTTTTATAAAACTTATTTTTGTACACATAATTGACATTTGTAAATATAACTTTATATAACTTAAAACTTAATAACTTTATTATTATTTAGTAATTTAATGATCTATTTCCCTACTTGTACACACATGACCATATTTTGAATACAACTTTGACTCAAATTATTGTTATTTTTTTGTATATATTTATTTTTCTATTACATGCAAATATTCATATTATCATTATTATTACTTATTGTTTTTTATGATAAATTATGACTTGAATGCACATGGTCATGACTCCATTGGCTAGGATAAATCACATGGTGTGACCCTTTGGAAAACAATAGTTTCCTGCTGGGGTTCATTCTTAGTGTACAAAAAAATTTACTCAATAAAATACATGTTTATTTTATTGTTATTCTTTTTGTATGTCTCTGATGTTCATAATAACCACACGTGTTATTAAAACATTACCAACAACACCAAATAGCAGTGGAAATGTGTAATTAACTGTTAGATCCGTAGCTTTAAAGTTACTAGCGCTAGCCTATTAGCATGTAGCATTCTCTTCTTCTACTGTATTTACATTCCCACGTAGCTAACACGCTGAAATGACCACCATCGCCCCCTAGTGTACGAGAGGCACACTGCGTATGGCCAGCAGTCACATTCGAACATGAAAACTAGAACTTCACATGTCGGTGTGAAAATAGAGGAAACTGAATTATTTGACGAATCAGACTGATTTAGTACATAGAAATGTACTGACTGTAAAAAGTGACATGACATTCGACAAGGCAGCAAACAAATATTCAATGATTACTTTCAAACTAGTAAAAAGAACATTTATATCATGTGCTGTCATCTGTGTCAGTAGAAATGTTCACATTTCAGTTGACAGGAATTGCGCGTTAAACTATAGAAAACATGTTGAAGTAAATTTTAAATAAATTGTATGTTTTACACACATGCACACACGCGCACACACACACACACTCACACTCACACACAACGCAACTACGATTGAAGTCCAAGAACCATTACAAAATAATTACTAAATGAATCTCACAAGTAACTTATACTTGAGTAGTTTTTTTTCACAGTACTTACTCAAGAAAGTATTTTGATGAATACTTCTACTTGAGTCTATCCATCCATTTTCTACCGCTTATTCCCTTCGGGTTCGCGGGGGTTGCTGGAGCCTATCTCAGCTACAATCGGGCGGAAGGCGGGGTACACCCTGGACAAGTCGCCACCTCATCACAGGGCCAAAACAGATAGACAGACAACATTCACACACTAGGGCCAATTTAGAGTCATATTATTCTAAAGTAAGTACAATTTTTGGGTGGTCTAGCCAGCTATGACATGACATGACATGACATGAGGTCTCACTCTGATGTGTTTCTGTGTGTTTGTTTCTGCAGGATCATCCAGAATCGAGTCCTGGTCTTTGTCCTGGGAGCCTTCATTCTCCTCACTATCATCCTGGCCATTTATTTCAATCTGCGAGGCCACTGATCCTCCTTGTCCTCTCTCTCTTTTGCACACACACACACACACACACACATACACACACACACACAGAAATAATAGCGACAAAAGTGTTGTTTGTCAGTAATTATGACAAATGGTTGTCATGAATCCAAGTTTCCCAAAGCCTGACAAGAAGATTTTGTTTCCCTCCTAAATCCATCTCCTCTTCCTCTTCCTCCTTCTTCTTGTCTTTCCTCCTCCTCTTCTTCCTCTTCCTCTTCTTCGTCATGCTCTGGCTTCCATCCTTTGGGACGCAAATAGATTTGTTGATGTCAGCATCTTCCCTGGATGAAGATGAGGATGATGATGGTGTCTCCTTATCAGAGATAAGACTCTCCATCACTTTGTTTTAGTGACAAACAACTTCTGTGTATCATAACTCTATTTATTATGTATCTACTTATTTGTCTTCTTCTTTTTAAAGGGCCTCTTTACAACAAGGGCACACTTATAGAGCGTTTATAACTGTTTATAAAAGCCTCGTTAATCATCAATTAAAAATAAAATCATAATGTTTATGTAGTCGTGACATACAGGCTGTTTATTAAAGTTCCATCAAACATTTATGGCCCTTATGATGCTCAATTATGAAGCGCTACCTAAGTTGGAAATTGCCACTCTGCTACGCTGCGTTAGTCAGTAATAAACAGTACAAATCAGTAGTACACAGTAATAATAATCATAAAAACATTAATAATCAGTAATAAACAGTGATAGTCAGTAATTATCAGTATTAAAGAGTGATAATCAGTATAAATTGGTAATAATCTCTAATAAACATGAATAATCAGTAGTAAACTAATAATCAGTGGTTAACAGTGATGTCAGTAATAAACAGGGTTAATGCGTAAAACAGTAATAAGTAGCAATAAAATGATAATCGGTAATAAACAGTGATAAGTCGTACTAAAAAGTGATCATCAGTAATAAACATTGATAATGGTAATAACCAGTAGTTAACAGTAATAAACAGTGGTAAGTAGTAATAAACGGTGTAAATCAGCAAACAAACAGTACTAAAATCAGTAATAAACCATTAGAATCGCTAATAAAATTAATCATTAGTTAACAGTAATGATCAGTGAAACAGTAATAGCAGTAACAAAAATCAGTAATAAACTGTGATAATCAGGAGTTAACATTAATAAACAGTAATAATCAGTGAAACAGTAATAGCAGTAAAAAAAAACAAATCTAATAAACTGTGATAGTCAGGAGTAAACAGTAATAGCAGTAAAAAAAATCAGTAATAAACTGTGATAATCAGGAGTAAACAGTAATAAGCAGTAGTTAACATTAATAAACAGTAATAATCAGTGAAACCGTAATAGCAGTAAAAAAAAAAATCAGTAATAAACTGTGATAATCAGGAGTAAACATTAATAAACAGTAATAATCAGTGAAACAGTAATAGCAGTAAAAAAAAAAATCTAATAAACTGATAGTCAGGAGTAAACAGTAATAGCAGTAAAAAAATCAGTAATAAACTGTGATAATCAGCAGTAAACAGTAATAAGCAGTAGTTAACATTAATAAACAGTAATAATCAGTGAAACCGTAATAGCAGTAAAAAAGAAAAAATCAGTAATAAACTGTGATAATCAGGAGTAAACATTAATAAATAGTAATAATCAGTGAAACAGTAATAGCAGTAAAAAAAATCAGTAATAAACTGATAATCAGGAGTAAACAGTAATAATCAATAGTTAACATTAATAAACAGTAATAATCAGTGAAACCGTAATTGCAGTAAAAAATAATAATAAACTGTGATAATCAGGAGTAAACAGTAATAATCAGTAGTTAACATTAATAAACAGTAATAATCAGTGAAACCGTAATAGCAGTAAAAAAAAAAAATTATAAACTGTGATAATCAGGAGTAAACAGTAATAATCAGTAGTTAACATTAATAAACAGTAATAATCAGTGAAACCGTTATAGCAGTAAAAAAAAATCAGTAATAAACTGATAATCAGGAGTAAACAGTAATAGCAGTAAACCGGGATAATCAGTAATAAACAGTAATAATCACTAGTAAACAGTTATAATAAATAATAAACAGTAAAAAATCCGCAATAGATCATAATAAACAATATTAATCAGTAATAAAAGTAACAATCAGCATTAGACAGTAATAAACAGTGATAATCAGTAATAATAGGTAATAACAGTAAAAAAGAGTATTAGACAGTCATAAACAGTGATAATAGGTAATAAACAGTAAAAAGAGTATTAGACAGTAATAAACAGTGATAATAGTAATAAACAGGGTCAGCTAGTAGTATTTTGGTGATGGATCTGTGACTGATTGCTTATGTTTATTAAGGCTTCATAACCCGTTTATAAGCCATGTATAAGGCCGAACGTGCGCCAAAGTGGACGATGGTGTTGCAAGCGTGCGTGAAGAAGTGAACATTGACGATGATGTTTCACTCTAAAACATGGATTATCACTTTGCAGCCTGGACTCACTATTTGGCAACTAATAGGAAAGGTTTATAAAGTTTGTTCATTACCAGAAACACTTTTTGCTTAGCGGAAGCTGACTGTCATTTGTCATCAGTGTGTGCCGTAGATCACCTGTTCATAAAGCATTATTACTTCAAGTGCACCACACTTGTGAAGTGTAATAGCAGCTTATTAAGCAGTAGTAAAGAAAGATGTTAATGAAGGCTTTACAAGCTGTGGATAAACGCTTTATAGTGAGTGCCGTTATTGGAAGAAGTGAGAAAAGTGGAAAAAAAGCCATTCTTGAAAGTCATGACATGAAATCAAATATTCTAGCGTATGTTTTAATGTAGAAAAAACCCAAATTGTCGCTCCTCATGACGCCCCACGACCCCTCCTTTTCCCGTCTTGTCCGCCGCCATTGTGGCATGGCACGGCGTGCTTCAAAGGCTCACATTAGCGGGCAACAAAACAGCGGCGGTGAGGGTCGGGGGCGGCCCACTGTGAGCTGTCAGGAAGGAAGGAAGTGACCCCCAGTGATTGTTTTTGACCACACGTGTGTGTTCATCTTACCTACATGATCACCCACTCCCCCTCTCAGCCTGTCAGGCGCGCTCGCGAGCGGAAGGCGGCGATGGCGGCGCCTTCCATTTGAAGTTGTAATGGTGTCAAAAAGTCAGGGCTGACTGACAGACGTCAGTCCCACAGGGCCTCATTAAAAACACAACCACTTGACAAGGAAATAATTGAGCGCCGGCGACAACCTGAGGAGGGGAGGGTGGGGGGAGGGGGGGGCACGGTCGTATAGCGGTGATGAGGGGTTGGGAGGGGGAGGGGGAGGGGGCGAAGCCCCACCCTCTCTCCTCGTTTTTAGATGGTTTTATTGTCTCTCCAGGACCACTTTGTTCATTAAGGGAGGGCGGGACAAGAAGTAGCAAGGTAACTAGATTAGACCCCGCCCCCTACACACCTTTTATTCATTAGGAGCCCCCAATCTTCTCTGAGTCCTTTAAAAAAAAAAAGTTTGCACATTTTAATATTCTTGAGAAAAGCGTTTGAATATTTAATGAGGTCAGGTGTTGACGTCCTTAAACGGCGCACCCTTGCAGTGCCGCCCATTTGCAATGATGAAGTAGGCTCCGCCCCTTTCATGTATGAGATCAAAGTCGAGGGGAAGCGACCTCCCCGCGTGGCGTTTTGTCCGACGACGAGTTGTCAGGCAAAAAGGGGGCGGTCCTTGCACACGCCACACACGCTAGACGTGACGCAACAACGGCGACGTGTGATTGCTACAATGTGTCGGCGACACAATCACGCGCTCGCAGACATCCTGCTTGCACATGAAGAGGCGACACAACGTTAGAATGGCTTTCTTATCACGCTTTTATCAAACTACAAGGGCCGCCTTTGTAAGGCGGAAGTGAGCGAGGGATGTCAGCATCTTCTCCTCTAACTCTACTCACCTACTGTATCTATCTATCATCAACAGCTCTGTAAATATTTACACCAATCATATTCATCTTCTAACTAACTTCTGTCATTAAAGAAATGTCAACGAATGCAGACTTGGACTCATCACTTGTGTGTCAAATTAAATATCACTTACAATAACATATTTTATATACATTGTAATAACAAATAAGCGTATAGTACAAAACCCCAAAACCAGTGAAGTTGGCATGTTGTTTAAATGGTAAATAAAAACAGAATACAATGATTTGCAAATCCTTTTCAACTTATATTCAATTGAATAGACTGCAAAGACAAGATATTTAATGTTCCAACTGCAAATAATCATTAACTTAGAATTTAATAGCAGCAACACATTGCAAACAAGTTGGCACAGGGGCATGTTCACCACTGTGTTACATGGCCTTTCCTTTTAACAACACTCAGTAAACGTTTGGGAACTGAGGAGACACATTTTTGAAGCTTTTCAGGTGGAATTCTTTCCCATTCTTGCTTGATGTACAGCTTAAGTTGTTCAACAGTCCGGGGGTCTCCGTTGTGGTATTTTAGGCTTCATAATGCGCCACACATTTTCAATGGGAGACAGGTCTGGACTACAGACAGGCCAGTCTAGTACCCGCACTCTTTTACTATGAAGCCACGTTGATGTAACACATGGCTTGGCATTGTCTTGCTGAAATAAGCAGGGGCGTCCATGAAAAAGACTTCGCTTGGATGGCAACATATGTTGCTCCAAAACCTGTATGTACCTTTCAGCATTAATGGTGCCTTCACAGATGTGTAAGTTACCCATGTCTTGGGGACTAATACACCCCCATACCATCACAGATGCTGGCTTTTCAACTTTGCGCCTATAACAATCCAGATGGTTCTTTTCCTCTTTGTTCTGGAAGACACGACATCCACAATTTCCAAAAAAAATTTAAAATGTGGACTCTTCAGACCACAGAACACTTTTCCACTTTGCATCAGTCCATCTGAGATGAACTCGGGCCCAGCGAAGCCAGCGGCGTTTCTGGGTGTTGTTTATAAATGGCTTTCGCTCTGCATATTAGAATTTTAACTTGCACTTACAGATGTAGCGACAAACTGTAGTTACTGACAGTGGTTTTCTGAAGTGTTCCTGAGCCCATGTGGTGATATCCTTTACACACTGATGTCGCTTTTTGATACAGTACTGCCTGAGGGATTGAAGTTAACAGGCTTAGCCGCTTACGTGCAGTGATTTCTCCAGATTCTCTGAACCTTTTGATGATATTACGGACCGTAGATGGTGAAATCCCTAAATTCCTTGCAATAGCTGGTTGAGAAATGTTGTTCTTAAACTGTTGGACAATTTGCTCACGCATTTGTTGACAAAGTGGTGACCCTCGCCCCGTCTTTGTTTGTGAATGACTGAGCATTTCATGGAAGCTGCTGTTAAACCCAATCATGGCACCCACCTGTTCCCAATTAGCCTGTTCACCTGTGGGGTGTTCCAAATAAGTGTTTGATGAGCATTCCTCAACTTTCTCAGTCTTTTTTGCCACTTGTTCCAGCTTTTTCAATACATGTTGCATGCATCAAATTCCAAATGAGCTAATATTTGCAAAAAATAAAGTTTACCCGTTTGAACATTAAATATCTTGTCTTTGCAGTCTAGTCAATTGAATATAGGCTGAAAAGGATTTGCAAATCATTGTATTGTTTTTATTTACCATTTACTCAACGTGCCAACTTCACTGCTTTTTGGGTTTTGTGTACCTTTTCAAATCATGTCCAACCAACTGAATTTAGCACAGGTGGACTCCAGTGAAGCTGCAGGAACATCTCAAGGATGATCAGTTGACACAGGATGACCCCGAGCTCACTTCTGAGCTTCATGGCAAAGGCTTAGATTTTATTTGTAATAAATTTGGAGAAAAAAAATCTAATAAAAACCCTTTTCACAGTGTCATATATGGGGTATTGTGTGTAGAATTTTGAGTACAAAAAAATATATATTCCGCTGCAACATAACAAAATATGAAGCGCTGTAAGTCCTATAAGGGGCGGTTTAGCTCTGTAGGTAGAGCGGCCTTGCCAGCAACTTGAGGGTTCCAGGTTCGATCCCCGCTTCCGCCATCCTAGTCACTGCTGTTGTGTCCTTGGGCAAGACACTTTACGCACCTGCTCCCAGTGCCACCCACACTGGTTTAAATGTAACTTAGATATTGGGTTTCACTTTGTAAAGCGATTTGAGTCACTAGAGAAAAAGCACTATATAAATATAATTCACTTCACTTCACTATAAGATGTCGGAGAGCTCCCGTTCTGATCTTTTGACATTGGTGCTTAAAAACAGCAAAATGTTCCTGCCTGTTGAGGATCTTTGGCGTACTGAAGGTGCTTCTAGACGGCACAATGCTCCTGTCTTATAAAGGATCTTTGTTAGGCTTGCATTTGAATATGTGATTCACAACTTTATTTATGGGATGAAGTATCACGTGTAAAACAGAGGCCGAGGCGGGCATCTTAATCTACCGACAATCTTTGCACGAAGGCGCTACAAAGCCATCTTGGCTGCTAGTCAGACTCCGCCTCACCTGGACATTCCTGGAGAGGACGCTTGACTCCCCCCCGCCCCCACCTCATGCTGGCTAATTTGCTTTGCATACGGCGTGTGAGCAGACAGCGTTCTAAATTTCCAACTGGGAGGAATGAGCGTTCTTCAAACGGCGCCTTGCCACTCACGCTCCGCCCGTAGCCCCCGAGATCTGAGCGCGCCGTGATCGCCCGCGACATCTTCCCCGCAGAAAACGGGGGAGCCGATCAGCTTTGATGGAGCACATCCGCCATGACAGGCTACTGAAGAGCCGGCTAATGAAGTGGTGCCGGGAGGGGGGGGGGTAAAGGTGTGTGTGTGTGGGGGGGGGGGGGGTGTTAGCGCTTTAGCATGACAGCCTGGATGAGAGCGAGGGATGGAGGACGGAGAGGAAGGTCCATGAGAAGGACATCCTTCAAAACATCTCCTTGACAAATTATGCACGTGGAAACATGTTCATGCACTAGAAGGCCCTCCCCCACGTCAAAAAGTACTTTCACCTCTTTAACAACGCTAAACAATTTTTCGATTTATTTTTATTTTTTTAAATCAAACTTGAATTTGATGCATGTTTTAGTGCAAAATAGCATCCTTTTATAAACCTTTTTACTTCAACTGCATGCCAGCATTGCTGCCTGTCAGGACACTGGAGCCGCTGGGACAATTGAAGTGTATTTATTTTCATAATAATAAATAATAAAGCTATAATTTTTATTTAATATTAGGAGTAGTATTACTATATTTACTATTACTATTATTTGTATTATTTATATTATAATGATTATTTATTAGTAGTAGTATTATTACTATTTATATTTGATATTATTATCAAGGGACAAGCGGTAGAAAATGGATGGATTATTTTATTACCACAGACCTGCAAAAACCACAAAAAAAGAGTGTAATTAGCATGTCAGGCCAGTAGTTGGCGATGTCACAGTAAAGAAACATTACATAAATTTACGTGCTATTCCACTAAATCGTGACCATCCACGAGAAATAACTTAAAAATGTGCATATTTATTACAAGCGAGTGTCATTAAACGGGTCTGCAGTACCCGGAGGAGCCAAAAAATGAAGGACTCCTAAACTGGAGAAGCCAAACTACCGAGTCATACCAAAGACTAAAAAAATGGGACCCATTACCTCCCTGCTTGGCACTCAGCATCAAGGGTTGGAATTGGGGGTTAAATCACCAAAAATGATTCCACTGCTCCCCTCACCTCCCAGGGGGTGAACAAGTAAAATGCAGAGGACAAATTTCACCACACCTAGTGTGTGTGTGACTATCAGTGGTACTTTAACTTTAACTACCAGTCTTATATTCCTACCTCCTGTCTGTGTGTGTGTGTGTGCTAAGTCAGGAGAGCACACCCTGACCATAAAAGGAGATGTTCCTGTGTAAGTGTCTGGAAAGACAACAGATGCAGGTTGTATCTTAAATGTTGGCATTAAGCTAAACATATGTATAGGGCCATCACCTCTGCATACAGAGGTCCAATTTTATTGCTAGAACTAATGCAATCCGCACACAAATGTCAGTACTCAAGAGCCCTATGTTGTTATGTGCCCAAAGTGAAATAGCTACTCGTTAACCTGCTGGATGAATATAACATTCACCATAGGCAAAACACAATGCGAGTTCATTAATTCACGTCATGATATTATCAGGGGCGCAGCAGGAAAGGGCTAGGAATACTCTTGCGGTAATAGTTCATATGAAGCAGCGTGTCATTCGTTCATTGACATTTGACATACACAAAACAGCCCACCCACAGAGCGCAGGGCCATGTGCTCAGCTGGTGTGCGTAGTACAAGTATCATAAACCCAGGGCCGAATTGGGGCCCTGAGCAGAATCTGATTTGAAGGCCCATTACAAAATGTTTTACTCTTATTTCAAGGGTGATGGGTCAAACGCAGAGAATAATTTTGCCACACCTACTGTGTGTGTGTGACAATCATTGGTACTTTAACTTGATGTGAAACTATTTTTATGCTTTTTTTTTAATCAAAGGTGAATTTGATTTGATGCATGTTTTCTACTAAAGCCAAATAAAAATAAATAAATCAATTGTTCAACAATCAATTTTTTGTGTGCAAAATAACAATTTGAACACAGCTGCAACTACCCTATTTTTCGGACTATAAGTCGCAGTTTTTTTCATAGTTTGGCCGGGGGTGCGACTTATACTCAGGAGCGACTTATGTGTGAAATTATTAACACATTAGCGTAAAATATCAAATAATATTATTTGGCTCATTCACGTAAGAGACTAGACGTATAAGATTTCATGGGATTTAGCGATTAGGAGTGACAGATTGTTTGGTAAACGTATAGCATGTTCTATATGTTATAGTTATTTGAATGACTCTTACCATAATATGTTACGTTAACATACCAGGCACGTTCTCAGTTGGTCTATTCTTGGTGTTGGGTTTTATCAAATAAATTTCCCCAAAAATGCGACTTATACTCCAGTGCGACTTATATATGTTTTTTTCCTTCTTTATTATGCATTTTCGGCCAGAGCGACTTATACTCCAAAAAATGCAGTATGTAAACCCAGTTCTCGACCAGCACTTACGATGACAACGTCTTTGCTGTTATAGTGTCAACAGTGACTGAGCAGGAAGGGGCTAGGAATATGTTTGTGGTCAAATTTCACATAACGCAGCCTGTCATTCATTCATTGACATTTTACCTGCGCTTTTTTACTGCTGATCGCGGGGCCCTTCGACATGTGCGTGTACTATACCAAATATGTATACTTGCTTACACAACACACATCTACTGAGACTAAAAATACTACTTTTTCTCATCTCATGGAGGTCCTGCATAAGCTGAGTTTATATTGATTAACCCCCCACCCCTTTTTTTTAACGCCATGACCTTTCATTTATTCTCATTCATTTTTAAAGAACTCCCAAGATTCTTCCATCCTTCCACCCCAGCATGGGGCCACATTTCACTCCCTGTCCCTCCTCCACCCTGAAAAGTCAGAATCAGGCGCAGGGGAATCAACTTGTCTAATGGAAGACATAATTTAAGTGGATTCTGCCAATAAAAGTACCGTATTTTCCGCACTATAAGGCGCACCTTCAATGAATGGCCTATTTTAAAACTCTGTTCATATATAAGGCGCACCACATTATAAGGCGCACCGCATTATAAGGCGCATAGAATAGACGCTACAGTATAGGCTGGGGTTACGTTATGCATCCCGTAGTTGCGAGACCTGTTGTGGCTCAATATTGGTCCATATATAAGGCGCACCGGATTATAAGGCGCACTGTCAGCTTTTGAGAAAATGTGAGGTTTTTAGATGCGCCTTATAGTGCGGAAAATACGGTACTGTGATTAGTGCAAAACGTACATTTTTTCCTCCTCATATTGATTGTGGGTCTCCAAGAAGTGCTATTGTGTTCTCGTCCAACGTAATGGACAACTTATGGCGGCGGCGGGGAAAGTTGTACATGTAAACAAACTCCGGTGCGTTCAAGGACCGCCGAACTTAGTAGGACAAAACGGCGCTCGCCAAATACTCTCATCAGTGAAGCATAAACACAAACATATTAAAGTGGATTTTCTAACAATTAGGAAGGTTTGTGTCAAGTTTCTCCTCCTACAGAAACTATTTTAAAACCAAAAATATATTTCCCCCCCATCTTTTCCCATTTTCATACATTTTGAAAAAGCTCCAGGGATCCCTGGCCTAGAACAACAACAGTAGCATAGCTAAGTGAGCTATTTGCTAACATTACACTCACATTTTAACAGCAACATCATGCTAGGTTAGCTTAAAAAACTAAATGGTCAAACTTGCAGCTACCACGTATGTCGCTGACTAATGGACAGTTGGAAGAGTTTCATTTTAAGATGTTTAGCAAAGCCTGACAAAAGTGTAGCGAACAAGGGAGACGATATGTATCACAATGTGTTGCTCATTAACAGGTTATGAAAACATTTTGTGTAATTATGCACTTTTGAATGTATCCTACTGTAATACCATCAACATTCAACAAAGTCTTTGAAATAAAAGTGAAGATTTTAACACCAGAGTGCCGCCCGGAGCTTAAAGCTTCTTCAGAGTCTGCAGCCTTTGCTAAAAATAATAATTAGCGTCCCTGGCTTGTTTTATGCTAAACAAGACTTTTGGCCTTTGGGGTCCTGGATGTGCTAAGTGTGGAGGATGGAGGTCAGAATCTGCTCATTTTTCTGTTGGCTTGCTTGTTAGTGTGAAAACGTTAGCTGGGACCATATTATTGTTGTCAATAAGTGAAGGTTTCTATTTATTATTATTATTATTATTTGTATTATTTATATTTTAATGATTATTATTCATTGTAATTTGTATTATTTATTATTATTAGTAATATTACTATTAATATTATTAATTAGTAGTAATAATATAACTATTATTATTATTTTGATTATTATTATTTATTAGTAGTAGTAGTATTACTACTATTATTTGTATTAATGATTATTATTTATTAGTAGTAGTAGTAGTATTACTATAATTATTATTAACTATTAGAGTAGTATTGCTATTATTTACTATTACTAGTAGTATTAATATTATTTGTATTATTTATATTATAATTATTATTTATTAGTACCGTATTTTCCGCACCATAAGGCGCCCTGGGTTAAAAGCCGCGCCTTCAATGAACGGCATATTTCAAAACTTTGTCCACCTATAAGCCGCCCGGTGTTGTAAGCCGCATCTAACTGCGCTAAAGGAATGTCAAAAAAACAGTCAGATAGGTCAGTCAAACTTTAATAATATATTAAAAACCAGCGTTCTAACAACTCTGTTCACTCCCAAAATGTACGCAAATGTGCAATCACAAACATACGTATATCAACATGGACAGAGCTGCGTGAAAAAAGCCACCCGGCCTCTTCGCGTAAACTTAAACTTACCTTAACCACTCGCTCATCTTTTCTTCATCCATCCCTTCGAGTTAGCTTTTATGATGACGCCGGCTGGAAAGGTCTCTTTTGGCAAGGTCTTCCTTTTGAATATCACCATGGGTGGAAGTTTCATTAGCATGGCAAGCTAGAACCACAGTGAAGGATGACTTCTCATTCCCTGTGGTGCGAATATTCACCGTACGTGCTCCCGTTCCACAGTGCGGTTCACAGGAATATCAGTTGCTGTGAAATACGGTAGTAATCCGTGTGCGGATGGAGAGATTGCGTCTTTTCATGAACCGGATCCTTGTCGCTTTGTAGGAGCCATTTTGTGGTCTTTACAGATGTAAACACACAAAGGAAATGAAACGTACGGTGATATCCGCGCGCTTTTTCTTCTTCTACGCGGGCGGGTGGTTGCTTACAGTAGAAGAAGAAACGCTTCCTGTTCTATGGGGGCGGGTGCTTACCTTGGCGGTTGCTTGCGTAGAAGAAGAAGCGCTTCCTGTTCTACCGGGAAAAAAGATGGCGGCTGTTTACCGAAGTTGCGAGACCTAAACTTTATGAAAATTAATCTTAATATTTATCCATATATAAAGCGCACCGGGTTAAAAGCCGCACTGTCAGCTTTTGAGTAAATTTGTGGTTTTTAGGTGCGGCTAATGGTGCGGAAAATACGGTAGTAGTATTATTACTATTTATATTTGATATTATCATTATTTTATTATTCACATGTGAATAATGCTGTATAATAGACTGTATTTATATTATTCACATGTAAAAAAAATACTTACGTGTTTATTGTCTATTGTGAGCGAACTGTGGTGCTGAATTTCCCCAAGGGATCAATAAAGTACTTTCTATTCTATTCTATTCTATTACCACAAACCTGCAAAAAACACACAAAAAAGGGTGTAATTAGCATGCCACGCCAGTAGTTGGTGATGTCACAGTAAAGAAACATTACATAAATTGACGTGCTATTTCACTAAATAGTGGCCATTTGCGTCCACGAGAAATAACTTATAAATGTGCATCTTTCTTTTTTTTCCAGTGTGCTGCACATTGATATATTGCATATTTATTCAATACAATTTAAAAAAAATTAAATGCAAACTATATTGAACAATGGAAAAGTAGCATTGAATAACACTTTACTATGAAATATTGTCATTCAAATCCTTCAGAAATGTTTTATTTTTGACATGTTTGTGTTCGTCCTTATCCAAACTATACTTTAAATGTATAATCTTAAAAATATATATATATATTTAAAAAAGGTACAAGTTTTAGTCACGTTTGGGTTTTCACTCAGTCCTGTTACTAACACATTAACCCCCTCTGAATGTTCCACGTGTCACATGGTCAACAAAAGTATGTTTTCTCTTTTATTTGATGATATTGCCATCTCAGTACAGTTCTGTTACATTTCCCATGTTATCTGTTTTTAGAATGTCTTTTAGTCATCACTATGAGCTTAAATATTGCGTGGCTATATTCCATGTATTTGCTCATTCCAGGCTAAAAACTCACTCCTGTTACCTAAAATGGAGATGTGGTTCAAAAAGGACAAATAACGTGTCCTGAGAGGAGTGAATACGCATTTAGAGTTAGTTAAGTCAGTAAAGAATAAAAATGTATGTTTATTTTAGAAGGTATAACAATAAAACAGTGTTAAAAAGTGCTTTCACTAAAATGATTTGTTGAGTAAAAGAGTAGTTTAAACTTTTCTCTTTATCGTCGTCAGCCACATGTGAAAGTGAAATGGAGGTGACGCTGGCTTTGATTGATGCTCCTTCAACGCTCCTTCGCTCCATCGATTTCTGAACCCTCAACTCTTCTAAATGACCACTTTTTGTCCCAGCCATAAACACAAACTTCTCTCAGCACAAAGACGCACGCTTACAAAGACTTATTAGCAGTGATGGGCAAGCTACTTGGAAAATGTAGTAAGTAGTATTGTAGTAATTTCGGAGAATTGTAGCAAGCTACACGGAAAAAGTAGCTTGCTCCATCAAAGCTACATTTAATGGCATTTCTATTTATGGGCCCACATGTATAATATCAATGTTAATTTAACTGAGAGTGTGCAAATGGACCCAATAAGGGTCCATTACTATTACCGTATTTTCCGCACTATTAGCCGCACCTAAAAACCACAAATTTACTCAAAAGCTGACAGTGCGGCTTATAACCCGGTGCGCTTTATATATGGATTAATATTAAGATTCATTTTCATAAAGTTTCGGTCTCGCAACTACGGTAAACAGCCGCCATATTTTTTCCCCGTAGAAGAGGAAGTGCTTCTTCTTCTACGCAAGCAACCGCCAAGGTAAGCACCCGCCCCCATAGAACAGGAAGCGCTTCTTCTTCTACTGTAAGCAACCACCCGCCCCGGTAGAAGAAGAAGAAGCGCGCGGATATTACGTTTCATTTCCTTTGTGTGTTTACATCTGTAAAGACCACAAAATGGCTCCTACTAAGCGACAGGTTTCCGGTTCATGAAAAGACGCAATCTCTCCATCCGCACACGGACTACTATTTCACAGCAACTGCCTAAAGACTTTCAAGAAAAGCTGGCTACTTTCCGTGCATATTGTAAAAACAAGATAGCTGAAAAAAAGATCCGGCCAGAGAACATTATCAACATGGACGAGGTTCCACTGACTTTTGATATTCCTGTGAACCGCACTGTGGATACAACGGGAGCACGTACGGTGAATATTCGCACCACAGGGAATGAGAAGTCATCCTTCACTGTGGTTCTAGCTTGCCATGCTAATGGCCAGAAACTTCCACCCATGGTGATATTCAAAAGGAAGACCTTGCCAAAAGAGACCTTTCCAGCCGGCGTCATCATAAAAGCTAATTCGAAGGGATGGATGGATGAAGAAAAGATGAGCGAGTGGTTAAGGTAAGTTTACGCGAAGAGGCCGGGTGGTTTTTTTCACGCAGCTCCGTCCATGTTGATATACGACTCCATGCGCGCCCACATCACGCTGGTTTTTAATATATTATTAAAGTTTGACTGACCTATCCGACTGTTTTTTTGACATTCCTTTAGCGCAGTTAGATGCGGCTTATAACACGGGGCGGCTTATAGGTGGACAAAGTTTTGAAATATGCCGTTCATTGAAGGCGCGGCTTTTAACCCAGGGCGGCTTATGGTGCGGAAAATACGGTAACTATCTGTCATTTAGTTTGGGACACCCTACAACTACCTCTAGGGGTCCCTGCACCCTACTGTATGTATTTATTTAATTTGCCTTTTCTTTGGCCCACCCTTATAATGTTATTCACTTTCTCTACCTACTGGAAAAAAACAGCATCTATCTATATCTTGACAAAAAAAAAAACAATGACGTGAGTGTTGTTTGGAAACAGTTGGTAATAGTTATGTGCAGTAAAACTTTTCATGGCTTCAATTCACCTTAATGTGTGTTCCTAGATTTGTGTTCTACATCTTAGATCTTATGTGTCAAAGTCATGGCCCGCAGGCCAGATCCAGCCCGCGAATGAGTGATCTATGGCCCCCGGGATGATATTTGATTAGCATTAGAACCGGCCCGCAGGCCACAGCCGCCTGCTGCTGTTTTGCACGCACCAATACTCCATCAGTGTTGGGGTCCCTGGGACCCCATCAAGTCATAAAAATGGGATCCCACAGTAAATTTTTGGGGTCCCACTTTTTTGTAAGCGTTTTGAAAACAAATGATAAATGTATGCATTATCCTGTTATATCTCACATTCTATATTGTGTTTTGGAAAAAGGTTGTCATAAATGTTACTTAATTTATGAAAAAAATAAAATAAAAAAGAAAGCAAATGTTTATGCATACGTAAATGTATTCAGTTATAAACATTCATTCATTTTCTTCTTTCCTTCATGGATCTAAACTTTAACGCTGTCGGTATTTTTTTTCTATAGTTTTATTGTAATATTTTCAGAATGTATGTGTTCTATTTTTGGCCAAAGTAAGACAAAGAAAACAATCGGAAGTTGTCTTTACTTTTTTGTTTTAATGCCATGATTTTAATAGTCTTGCCTCCATGCGGCCCCTGACCTAAAATGACTATGACAGCCCTGAGAAAGCAGTTATGATTTGGGTTTACAGAGTAAAAACTAAGGTTTTGGCCATTGTATTCTCTAAATGCATACATTTGTTTAAATATGGCCAAGGACACACAATATTGGGGGTTTCCTGCACATCATCTTCATCACTGAAGGAAAAATCTAATCTGCGGGAGAGAATTTCCCTTGCCTTTTTTAAGTACCGTATTTTTCGGACTATAAGTCGCAGTTTTTTTCAGTTTGGCCGGGGGTGCGACTTATACTCAGGAGCGACTTATGTGTGAAATTATTAACACATTACCGTAAAATATCAATTAATATTATTTAGCTCATTCACGTAAGAGACTAGACGTATAAGATTTCATCGGATTTAGCGATTAGGAGTGACCGATTGTTTGGTAAACGTATAGCATGTTCTATATGTTATAGTTATTTGAATGACTCTTACCATAATATGCTATGTTAAAATACTATTCTTTATTTATTTACGGCGTGGCGAAGTTGGTAGAGTGTCCGTGCCAGCAATCGGAGGGTTGCTGGTTACTGGGGTTCAATCCCCACCTTCTACCATCCTAGTCACGTCCGTTGTGTCCTTGGGCAAGACACTTCACCCCTTGCTCCTGATGGGTGCTGGTTAGCGCCTTGCATGGCAGCTCCCGCCATCAGTGTGTGAATGTGTGTGTGAATGGGTGAATGTGGAAATACTGTCAAAGCGCTTTGAGTACCTTGAAGGTAGAAAAGCGCTATACAAGTACAACCCATTTATCATTTATCATTTATTTAAATTGCCTTTCAAATGTCTATTCTTGGTGTTGGGTTTTATCAAATACATTTCCCCAAAAAATGCGACTTATACTCCAGTGCGACTTATATATGTTTTTTTCCTTCTTTATTATGCATTTTCGGCCGGTGCGACTTATACTCCGAAAAATACGGTATGTTTTTTTTTTTGAGGTGTCAGCTTGAAGCGTCCCTCTGTCTCTGACTCCCTCATCGACATGTGACATGAGTGCGTGTTTTTTATGAATTTGCTTACTAGTTTTGATGACCCGCCTTATCTTACCTCTGATTGGCCAGTCTGTAATTTTTCACCCTAACCTTACCCAAATGTGACTCATCATACGAACACCAACCAATCATCATGGGTTTTCTCCGTATGTATGGATGTTCTCATTTATCCAGGTCATTGTATTTTCAATTTTTATGGCCTGGATTCGCAGTCCATTTTCTCTCTTTGTAGCTTGTAGCTTTGATGTAAGCTACCTCGCGACATGGGTCTAAAAGTAGCTAAACTACAGGAAAAGCTACGCTTTAAAAAAGTAGCTAAGCTACCGCCAATCTACTGAGAAATGTAGTTAAGCTACGTATCTTAGCTACATGTAGCTTGTTACTGCCCATCATTACTTATTACACAGCTCTAATATTATTAATATTATACAAACATGTGGAAATATTCCTGACATTACTCAGAAATGAATGCTAAAGATTAAACAACATTATCAGGTGGTAGTAAAGGTGAATTAAAGAATTTCTTAAAAAGTACTTTGTATTAAGGCTTTATGAATCCCGTGCGCGGCCACCGCTGCTGCTCACTGCTCCCCTCACCTCCCAGGGGGTGAGGGTAATGGGTCAAATGCAGAGAATAATCTCACCACACCTAATGTGTGTGTGACAATCATTGGTACTTTAAGTTAAACTTAATCATTTTATGTTTACAATAACATAATTGGGCTTGTTTTTTTATTCATCAATAAACAATTCACATTTTTAGTATTGTTATTGCAATATTTTCAGTCAATTACTTTATTTCATTTCATCATATTTTATTGTTGTATCAGTTATTTTTATTTCATATTTTCTAAATATGAAATAAAAATAACTGATACAACAATAAAATATGATGAATGACAAGGAGAAGGGAGAAGTATACTTATACACGTACTTACACTTATATATGTTTACACATGCCACTCAGAGGACTATTAAAGCCATATTTTTTATTTCGTAACATACAACAACAAAAAATAAACATAGATGTCATCTTACAAAATATCTTATCTTTTCAAGGTAAACGAGAAGGGAGTAACTATCATTTCTTCTAGACATTTAACAAAAGATTAATGAATGACTGAAAAGGAGCAGAAAGGTGTGTGTGAAGTATATTATCTGCCACCTATTCACATGTGCATTCAACTCAGAAGACTATTAAAGCCGTTTTCTATTTCATAACATACAACAACGAATAAACAAATGCCATCTCACTCAAAATCATCGTCATGAAATTTCCGTTTTTTTACACAAAAATATATTAGCATTGTAATTTATAAGTATTAATTACAATTTATTTAAATATTTATTTGATACTTTTTTTTTGCAATATTTATTCAATATTTTTGTATTACATATTGTTTTTATTTGTGTCCAAACAACCTTTGAACTTGTATGTTTTTTTAAACGAGAAAGGAGTATTTAATACTAATGAGGGACAAGCGGTAGAAAATGGATGGATGGGTATTTAATGATTGAATGTATTGAATGTTCATGTATAATATGACCGTTTAAGAAAAGGTCTACCACTTATGACGTTCTAGTTTGGCCTTGGTCCTCACTCTCAAGTGTGCTCTCACGCTGCTTGTCAAAAGGAAAGGCTTTGTCGCCTTTGCATTGCATGCTGGGAAAACGCATTCTTCCCATAAGAAGTGTGTTTTCAGCACCACGGACAGTGATCATACCGTCTAAACAACGTGAATGCTAAACAGGAAGTGGCTCTTTAGACGCCTCCAGGCTGGCTTTAAGACAATTCTCCCTAAAATGAAATAATAATAAAAAAAGCCTTCAAAGTGACGCGCGACGGGGAGACGAGGTCACGGGGTCGTGCGTCAGAGAGGCTCCTCGCTGATGGATGCCACTCGCGGCATCGAGCGGCCCGAGCGAGCTGGCGGGAAAATAAATAAATAAGCAGGGGCATCAAAGGGATGTTCAAAAGGAAAACAAAGCCCGTGCACGTTCGTTTGCGAACACACACACACACGCACACACACACACAACAAAAAAACACTTTTAGTTGTGCTCTCCAATGACATTCAGCTGGAGGAGAAAGCAGACCAAAGATGGAGAAAACCGCAATGTTTGTTGTCCGATTCCTCAACGACGACGACTAAAAAGCCTCTTTTTAACAGAAAAATTAACATTGATAAAAAATTAAAAAATAATATATTTATTCCCACGCTCACTTGATCCAATCTTTTCAACAACTTCAGGATGAAGTTTTACTGCTACTGTTAGCGTAGCCACCTGTTGCTAGGCAGACTCTACAGGGCTCAAGCACAACTGCCCTAGCAACCAATGAAAAAAAGGGTATTTGCCAGCCGCGTCATCCATTTTTAGAAACACATACATTTTGTTGTAAATACACCGAGCAACAACAAAATAAAGCATTATTGATATTTTCTCTGGGTTTGTTTTTGTTGATTTCTTTCCAGGAAGTGCAGCTAAATGTGATTGTTGGATCCTGAGAGCCTTTTTGCTCTTCTTACTCGTTTGTGTGGCCTTCAGTGTAGTCAGCATGGGCTCACACCTCCATTAAATATTCAAGGAGCTGGGGGGGAGGATTGCTGTGTTAGTGTGTGTGTGCGCGTGTAAGAGAGTGTGTGTGTGTGTGTGTGTGTGTGTGTGTGTGTGTGTGTGTGTGTGTGTGTGTGTGTGTGTGTGTGTGTGTGTGTGTGTGCGTGTGTTAGAGAGTGTGTGTGTGTGTGTTAGCGTGTTAGCTCCCTGGAACCAAAACAAATCCATGAGTTTATAGCCCAGCCCCCCAAAAAGCTCCTAAAACCAATTTATTATTTTTTAAATGCATTTACTGACCATATTCTTAAACTGGGGGATGATCTAGATTTGTAGAATCAGTTTGACCTCACGTCATATATATATTTTTTAAATATTTTTTGATGTCCCTTCTTGGGACATCAACAAGGAAAAGTACCTTCCATATGAGGACTGGTGAACAAATTAGGACCAAAATCATGGTCCCAATACAGAAAACCATTGCATCTAATAGAGAGCCAAATACTAGAGTCCGTGAACATTGCTCCAAAGTCAGGATTTTTTTTGGTTGATTTAATGTGCATATAAAAGTAAACAATGACAGTTGCAAAAGCAGCAATGTATGATAAAACAAGACGGCAGTTAAAGAAGGACTTCTCTATTCATCCCCGAAAAAAAACACCAGGTGAACAGCTGATTTTACGACTTCCGGTGCTGACGTAAGACAACCCGCGTCCCATATGTGACCATAGGATGAACAAATACACTACGGTACTAAGACTATAGTGGCCATTAACAATTAGCTTCTACAGCTGGGTTGCCCAAAGTGCGGCACAGGGGCCATCTGTGGTCCGTGACTCGTTTGTCATTGGCCTTAAGCACTTCATAAAAAAACAAAACATAGAGATAGTTGAAGTCTATCAAAATAAGGGTGGTCCCAAAAAGGAGGGATTTTTCAAATTGGCTGTGTGTCGGTTTTAAAAGTGCTCCCCCCTCTGGTCAACATATGAAATAAAATGTGTGTGTAAAAAGTCGAAGTGCTCCCCCTCTGGCCAACATATGTAATAACAAGTGTGTGTGTGTAAGAAATTGAAATGCGCCCCCTTTGGCCAAAATGAAAAAAAAAAAAAAAAAAATTATATATATATATATATATATATATACATATATATATATATATATATATATATATATATATATATATATATATATATATATATATATATATATGTATATATATATATACTGTATATGTATATAGAGACATACTGTAATAACTTGAAGTAAATAATGAAGATTAAAAACAAATACAAAAAAACATTTTTTTTTACTAAAAGCAGTTTTTTTCTCACAATGTGTCTACTTTTTTCTTATAAAATTGGGAAGATTTCGTATGTGTAAAATTAGTACTTTTTAATGCAAAATGGCGACATTTGTCATGTAAAATTCCAACTTTTATCACAATATTGCCAGTTTTTTCTTGTAAAATCGTAAAATGTTTTGACTAAAATTATGACTTTTGTCATAATTTTGCCAAGTAAATTTCTGATTATTATTATCCGATGGAGACGGCGTGGCGCGGTTGGGAGAGTGGCTGTGCCGGCAACCTGAGGGTTCCCGGTTCCATCCCCAGCTTCTACCAACCTAGTCACGTCCGTTGTGTCCTTGAGCAAGACACTTCACCCTTGCTCCTGATGGGTCGTGGTTAGAGCCTTGCATGGCAGCTCCTACCATCAGTGTGTGAATGTGTGTGAATGGGTGAATGTGGAAATAGTGTCAAAGCGCTTTGAGTGCCTCGAAGGTAGAAAAGCGCTATACAGGTATAACCCATTTACGTTTGTACCATTTATTATTATTATAATATTGCCAAAATTCTTAAGTTTTCTTATAAAATTGTGACTTTTGTCGAGTAAAATTACGACTCTTTTCATAAAATTGCCAACATTTTAAGCTTTTCTTGTAAAATTGCGACCGTTAGTGAGTAAAATTCCAACTTTTATCATAATATTGTACTAATGTTCAGTTTTTCTTGTAACATTTTGACTTGCGTTGAATAAAATTACGACTTTTGTTACAAACGCTTGTATAATACTGCCAAAATTTCAAGTTTTTCTTGTGAAACTGTGACCTTTCCTTGTAAGATTCCAACTCATTTTTCACAACAAACTTTTTTATATTTGCATAGTATGTACATATTGTTAATGTTGTAAATACAAATCTTTATATATTTAGAAACGGTGCTCCTAAAGAGGTAGGCATTTTTCGCAGGTCTCAAAAAGGTATTTGTCATGATCCGTGGATCGGATCATGTTTAGTTTAGTTATGTTCTGTTAGTTTTGGACTTCCCGTTTAGGCTTCCTTGTTTGTCTTTGTCACCATGGCGACTTATTGTGTTCACCTGTCTCTGATTAGTGCTCGCCCGCTCACCTGCTTCCTGAGCACTAATCAGAGGCATTATTTAAGTTACCTTTGCCTGTCAGTCTGCCTGGCTTCATTGATTTTGTCACACTGTTTATGTCTCGTTCATGCCAAATAAGTTTTGTTCATTCCATGCCATAGCTTCTGCTAAGTATTAGCTTCACTTGTTTTAGGCACGCTTGCCTTTTTGTTGTGTTGTTTGTGTTTTGGTAGTTGGGTGATTTATGGTAATAAATCAAATCCTACCTTTACGCCTTCGTCCGGAGCCGTCTTTTGCATTGAGAGAACAAACCGCAGCAAGCTGCATAACCCCTATGTGACAGTATTAAATACAATAATGTGTGTGTGTGTGTGTGTGTGTGTGTGTGTGTGGTCAGTCAAGACACTTGAGTACCGTGATTGACAGGAACACAGAAAGCGCCGCCCTGTCTGACTGGCGCTCGTGTCAACGTGAAGCCAAGGTGTGCTCTCTCGGGCTCGGACCTCTTTCCACAAGGCTGCACCAGCGCCGCCATGATTGGCTCTTCATGTTAACGCTAACGAACAACACAAGGAAGAAAAAACATCTCTTAGCCAATTTAAAGAAGCATCAGTGTGTGTCCTAAACCACTATTGTACACTTCGTATGTACCTAAAACACTTAGCGATGAAGCTAATGATTGATGCTACATTAGGATGTCTTTCCTTGCCAAGGCGACCCCCCCAGTGTCTCCAACTTAAGCAGTTTTTATAGCAGTGGACCAGCCATCATCTTGTGTTAGCACTTGCATGGTTATTAGGGCGAAATGGCTAAAAACTGTATCACGATACTTATTGATATTTTTCATGACCTATGGAAAATAAGGAGCAAGAGAAAAATATATAAAATGTAAGCATTTTTATTCCAAATGTAACCTTCCTCTGATTACAATTCCTGCAGCTCTCAAGACAGAAAGGAAAGGAAATGTCAACACAAGCATGGAAAACACTCAATGTAAACACAAATGTCAAATCACTTTGAACACTGAACAATAACCTCTTAAAATGAAGGTGGAAAAATAAGGAAGGTTAATTTAGTGTAACAAAATAGTGGAAAGTGTGAAACTGTAATCATAGAGAAACCTGAAAATAACTTTTTTCTGCAGGTTTCGTGCCAGGAAGTTACGGCTGTGCTCTAAAGGGTGAGCGCGGCTAAGGTGGTGTGGTATTACTGGTCTCGGTGCGTCATTTACAGACCACATTGGTCTAACGGCGGTCCGTTTGAAAAAAAAATCCAACAAACTGCCGTACTATCAAGGTGACTTTTCCTGTTTGAACAATTTCTTCACCCTCTGCAGCACTCTTTTGTGCTTTCAATCAGGTATCAACCACGAGACGACAAGATGGCGCAACCAAACTTGATAGTTGATACTGTTACCTGATTGGCTGCTAGCGTGTCACTTACTGATCAGTGATCACTTCCCGCGTTGCTCGGTTAACAGTGAGCAAGTGTTCATACAACCAGCCTTGCTTCGCAACTTCCGGTTTCTTCCAACCAAGAGGAAGAAAAATTATCAAACAAATTTTTTATTGATAACAACTACGTGTCTATCGCGATGTATACTGATATCGTTTCATCACCCAGCCCTATGTCCATGGTGCTTCTTTTAACACAAAAATCTTCCAATTCATTTGTGGATTGTTTTTCCCCTGTTTTAGTAAGCTTGATTTTATTTTTTACTTATTTTAGAAGAGTTTCTTTTTTATTTCAATTCTTAAATCAAAGTGAAATACTTTATTTAAATTTTCAGTTCAGTTGGTTTTGTTTTCCCCTTTCAGATCTTATTGTATTTTCTATTTTTTTATATAAAAAATACATGCTTGTATTTTATTTAATATTTGTATTTATTTATTTTAGGCAACTTTCTATTTTTGATTAGTTTATTTGATTTAAAAGGTAGAAGGCATTTTTGTTTGTTTAGATTAGGGTTCTTAATTGTCATTTTGTTTCAAAATGTTGTTAATAGATTTGATTGTATTGTATTCTATTTGTAATTATTTTAAATCAATTTTTATTTCCGATTTATTTTTGGTAAAAAAAAAAACATTTTTAAATGAGATCTTAATTTTGATTTAAATTTGTATTTGTTTTATTTTTAATTTATATTAGATTTCACAAATTAGTAGTTATTTAGTTAATTTGTTTTATTGTATATTTATTTTAGTTCATTATTTTTTTTTACCAGATGTTTTATTTGTAATTCGTTTGACATTGATTTATAATTTTTTTTAATCATTTATAAAAATAAAAATAAATTGTAATATGAAAGTGTTTTATCCTATACTTGATTAGATTTTATTTCTAAATATTTGTAAAAAAAAAAAAAAATTCAGTTTAGTTAATATTTCAGTTGTTTTTTTTATGCTGTATTTTATTTATAATTTATATTTTACGTTGATTAGATTTTTTGGGTTGAGTTTATTATTTCAAGCACAAATACATGATATGCTATGTTAGCATCTAGCATGACTATACATTTTAGCGCGCATCCAACAGTGCGTTAAGACTATATTACACTTTGCAACCAAAGGGGGAGCCGTGGAGCACAGCCTGATTTTTTTCCTGCTGTTGCTTTAAAGGTCCAGTCCAACTAATTACAGCAAGTAAACATCAGTTGAGGCTTTGTGTGAATGTTTTGTTTCAAGTAAGCAAGAGAGGAGCGAGTGTAGGAGTGCATGGTGGCGATCCTCCCTGACAGAGTGTGCATGATAATGGCGCCAAAGAAAAGGAAAGCACCTTAATAGCCTGTATGATGACACTTTATGGAGAGTTTGTGCATATAATCACCAAACTAAAGGCGCTGACCCCCCGGGAGTGAGTTCACGTCTCTGACATTTGACATCTTTATAATTAAGCGGCGAGGTCTAATCTCCTTCCACTCACATGACACGTGGCCACATCGGCCATTTAATATGCTTATAAGCAGCATGTTTTATTCAAATATGCAGATGAGCTCCTGCGCTCCAAAACAGACTTTTTGACACGGCTTGGACGCCCCCTGTCATCGCGGCGGGCGACGGGGGCGCTGGCGGGCCTGCCCTCCTGCAAATTTGATTTGCGACAAAGTTTGCGAGCACGTCGTCTTCTTTGGCAAGGGCATTGCTTGGCTTTAAAGGCACAGTCAGAAATAACAGGGAAGACCAGCGATGAGAAACAAAAACAATTGTTTTCATGCAACATTAGCAATAGCATCTCTTTCATTGCTATAGCAACCACCTGTATCACCTACCAACAACTTTATTATACAGGTGGACCAGCCAGGACGGCTCTCATGTTGTCAGGTTGTTGTTTTTTTGGTATTTTGGATAGTTGTTTTTTTTATCGTATTAAGTTTTGAATTATTTATAATTCTCTATCCATTGTTTTTTTCTTTTTAAACCAATAAAAAAGTTAATAAATCACCTTCATAAGCAAGCTTTTAACCTCTTTAACCTGCCTCTTTTTTTGTAAAGCGCCTGAGCTTTGATAAAAAGGACTACAGAAAATTGATGAGTTATTATCAATATCATTATTATTATATTTAATTGTATTACTTAAAAATGTATTTCATATTTAAATAGTTTACTCATGTTTTTTCCACGTCTTTTCTTGGCATTAGCAATGTTGCTATTGAATTCAAAGTATGCTTTTTTCTATTTTGGAAAGTTTTTTAGATAGCATTTAGTTTTATTTTTATTTTATTTTTTGTTAGCAGTTTTTTACAGGTAAAAACTCACCTCTCTTTAACCTGTAACCCATACTTGCCAACCCTCCCGGATTTTCCGGGAGACTTCCGAAATTCAGCGCCTCTCCCGAAAACCTCCCGGGACAAAATTTCTCCTGAAAATCTCTCGAAATTCAGGCGGAGCTGGAGGCCACGCCCCCTCCAGCTCCATGCGGACCTGAGTGACATGTTGACAGCCTGTTCTCACGTCTGCTTTCCCACAATATAAACAGCATGCCTGCCCAATCACGTTATAACTGTAGAATGATCGAGGGCGAGTTCTTGGTTTCTTATGTGGGTTTATTGTTAGGCAGTTTCATTAACGTCCTCCAAGCGCGGTAACAACACACAACAACAGCAGTCAAGTTTTCGTCTACCGTAAAGCAGTTCGTCTGCCGTAAACAGCAATGTTGTGACACTTTTAAACAGGACAATACTGCCATCTACTGTACATGCATATGTGACCCACCCATAATGTGTCACATTTTTGTGTTGATTTATTTATTTTATTTTGTGGTTTGAATTCGTTTTTGGAGCTGTCATTACACATTTGTCAGTATTCACGTTGGTCAGTAGGGGGCAGTAGGGCGTTTCTTCCCAATTGAATGCTATCACCTGCAGACCGGAAGTGTCTTGTCATTCTGATGAGAGCGACCAGTCTGTGAACAATTGAAACGTACTGTGTGCTTTTTCCTCCTGTATAACAGGTTAGTTTTGGTGAATCAACTCACTGAATAATATCCATGTGATCTTTATAAGTTTAAGTATACATTCTGATGGTGGAGCCTAACTCTAAAGTGTTTGTGAGTTGTAGTTTGTATTTGTGAATTAATCCAGTGCACAGCTGCAGTAATCAATACAAAATGGCGACGTGAGTACGCAATGTTTATATAGGAACTTCTGATCCTAATTCAGACTCCCAAATTAGAGCTCCCGTTTTCTTATTGATTTTATAATGTATATTTGTATAATGTGTGTGTTCTGAAATAGTGACAGAGAATAGAACAAGGATGGACAATTCAACCCTTAACTCAACAATGAGTAGAGGAGTGTTATGTGTGTGTATATGTGTAAATAAATGAACACTGAAATTCAAGTATTTATTTTATTTATTTATATATATATATATATATATATATATATATATATATATATATATATATATATATATATATATATATAAAATAAAATAAAATATATATATATATAGCTAGAATTCACTGAAAGTCAAGTATTTCATATATATATATATATATATATATATATATATATATATATATACATACATATATATATATATATATATATATATATATATATATATATATATATATATATATATATATATATATATATATATATATATATATATATATATATATATATATATATGTGTGACGTTGCTCACGTGACAGTTTGTGACGTATGTAAGAGGGTGCGGTTGTTTTAAAGTCTCTGTGAGAAGGAGAGACAGGAAAGAGTGAGAAACGCATGCAGTTTAATGCCCCGCAGCTAAAAGCAACTGCGTGAGAACGTATACTCGAATATCACGATATAGTCATTTTCTATATCGCACAGAGACAAACCCGCGATATATCGAGTATATCGATATATCGCCCAGCCCTAGGAGAAATTTAACCTTAGAGGAAAATCTAATTTAAAACTAGGGTTGTCCGATAATGGCTTTTTTCTGATATCCCATATTCCGATATTGACCAAACCCTTAATTACCGATACCGATATCAACCGATACCAATATCAACCAATACCAATATATACAGTCGTGGAATTAACACATTATTATGCTTAATTTGGACAACCAGGTATGGTGAAGATAAGGTCCTTTTTAAAAAAATAAAATAAAATAAAACAAGAAAAATAAATTAAAATCATTTTCTTGAATAAAAAAGAAATTAAAACAATATAAAAACAGTTACATAGAAACTAGTTATGAATACAAATGAGTAAAATTAACTGTTAAAGGTTAGTACTATTAGTGGACCAGCAGCACGCACAATCATGTGTGCTTACGGACTGCATCCCTTGCAGACTGTATTGATATATATTGATATATAATGTAGAAACCAGAATATTAATAACAGAAAGAAACAACCCTTTTGTGTGAATGAATGTGAATGAGGGAGGGAGGTTTTTGGGTTGGTGCACTAATTGTAAGTGTATCTTGTGTTTTTTATGTTGATTTAATAAAAATAAATAAATAAAAAATAAATAAATAATAAAAAAAAAACGATAGCATTTCCGATATTACATTCTAAAGCATTTATCGGCCGATATTATCGGACATCTCTATTTAAAACTTTTGTATGCTCGTACAACACTTAAAACCTTAAGCATATCCGTATGTGGAATTAAATTATGGAATGGATTAAGCAAAGAAATCAAACAAAGCAACAATATGATTCAGTTTAAGAGACTGTTCAAGCTAAAAGTGTTCACAAAGAACACAGAACAATAATTATGATGAACATCTTGAACCTTTTTTTTTTTTTTCAGATAAAGATTATTTATGTATTTAATATTTGTTTACTTACTATGGTATATTATTTATTATGTATTTATTCACTGTTCTGTTACAGAGAACAAAGAAATGGGATAAAATGGCTATGGTATGAAAAGGGGTAGGATTAAATAAGCTCAGCTTCTTCCTACTCCTTTTCGGACGTGCTGTAATGAGACAACTGGAAATATGTGATGCATTACATTGTATCGTATGCATGTTCCAAATAAACTGAAACTGAACTGAACTGAATAGTATTGTCATTATTGTTGTTATATATAATTGTATTACTTAAGATTTTATTTCATATTTAGATAGTTTACTCTTATGTATTGTTTATTTTTACTTGATCATTTTGTTGCTGTTGCTTGCCTTACAGCTGGAAAGACGAACAAAAAAAAAGTTAACCACAGCAGGCTAACATTAGCATCGATGCTAGTAGCGCTAATGCTAGGACCAATTTAATCAACTTTATAAGCATTACAGGTTATTTCTAAGTGAAAGTTGGACTCATAATTGTCTTACAAGCATCAAAATACGTAATAACTGCTGTGTGCTTGAAGTACAACAAATTAAAAACACGTTTTTGAACACTTTGAAGACAGCATGCTAGCTGTTAGCTGGATACATTTCTGGGCTAATTGTATTTCCTGGTTCTAAGCCAAAGAAAAAGCCACCCCCAAATAATTAATATATTAATATTCAACAAGTGGTTGTGAGATTACCTGGGTCGTGTTTTCTTCTGGCTTGTGGTGGCTTCTGTTTGGAGTAAAAGACTCCAGCTTTTTATGGACGACAGCAGTGGAAGAAAGAGGCTCTTATGTTCACTTTTAGCTTGACTTCCCTCCGTGAAGGTTCACTGAGCCGCTACCTGCTACAAGGAAGTCCACCTGCCTCGACGGGCCTGATGACACGCTGCAGTAGCTCGATCGCTGCGTTCACTGCCCAACAGCCTCCCAATACAAGAGTTTGGAGCAAGTATTCTGCCTTTAAAGCACCAGTAGGGTGGAAAAACAACTTGACTTTATACACTTATTTGTGTTTCATTGGCCCTGCGATGAGGTGGCGACTTGTCCAGGGTGTACCCCGCCTTCCGCCCGATTGTAGCTGAGATAGGCTCCAGCGCCCCCCGCGACCCCAAAGGGAATAAGCGGTAGAAAATGGATGGATGGATGTATTCATTAAGCAACCCGCGGCTCTTTAGCGCCGCCCTAGTGGCTCCCTGGAGCATTTTTAAAAAAGGATGGAAAATGAAAAAAAATGGGGGGGAAATGTTTTTTTTTTGTTTTAGTATGTTTTTTGCATGAGGACAAACCTTCCCAATTGTTAGAAAGCCCACTGTTTAATATGTTTGTGTGTATGCTTCACTGATGAGAGTATTTGGTGTAAAACGTTTTGTCCTACACATTTCGGCGGTTCTTGAACTCACCATAGTGTGGACTGTGACGCAACAGTTTGTTTACATGTAAAATATTCCACGCCCTTTTTGTCTCATTTTGTCCACCAAAAATGGTGCTCTTTGTCAATGTTATTTGACTTCTTGGAGTGCTAAACAGGCCTATTTGGTCAGTGCATGACTGCAAGCTAATCAATGCTAACATGCTATTTAGGCCAGCTGTATGTACATATTGCATCATTATGCCTCATTTGTAGCTATATTTGAGCTCATTTAATATCCTTTACTTTTATCCTTTTTGTATATAATTTAGTTTTGCATGTCTCACGACACATTATCTGTATGTAATATTGGCTGCATTTCAGATAGTTGTTTGTGTGCAATGTTGTTCCAGACCACAGCAAATGTTGCCAATAATGTTAAAATAATATCTAACCTTGGGACATGTATCCATAAAAATATAAAAAGGCTGCTGGATGGTGTGTCTGACGGATTAGCAGCTGGAAGAAGATACTGTATATACTTATGTATATGTATTTATGTACATATATAATATATATACAAATATATCCATCCAGCCATTTTCTACCGCTTGTCCCTTTTTGGGGTCGCGGGGGGTGCTGGAGCCTATCTCAGCTGCATTCGGGCGGAAGGCGGGGTACACCCTGGACAAGTCGCCACCTCATCGCAGGGCCAACACAGATAGACAGACAACATTCACACTCACATTCACACACTAGGGCCAATTTAGTGTTGCCAATCAACCTATCCCCAGGTGCATCTTTTTGGAGGTGGGAGGAAGCCGGAGTACCAATAATGATAAATTAATATCTAACCTTGGGACATTTATCCATAAAAATATAAAAAGGCTGCTGGTGGTGTGTCTGACTGATTAGCAGCTGGAAGAAGATACTGTATATACATATATACGTATATATATATATATATATATATATATATATATATATATATATATATATATATATATATATATGTCCGATAATATCGGCCGATAAATGAGTTAAAATGTAATATCGGAAATGATCGGTCTCCGTTTTTTTATTATCGATATCGTTTATTTATTTTTATTTAATTTTATTTTATTTTTTAATTAAATCAACATAAAAAACACAAGATACACTTACAATTAGTGCACCAACCCAAAAAACCTCCCTCCCCCATTTACACTCATTCACTCAAAAGGGTTGTTTCTTTCTGTCATTAATATTCTGGTTCCTACATTATATATCAATATATATCAATACAGTCTGCAAGGGATACAGTCCGTAAGCACACATGATTGTGCGTGCTGCTGGTCCACTAATAGTACTAACCTTTAACAGTTAATTTTACTCATTTTCATTAATTACTAGTTTCTATGTAACTGTTTTTATATTGTTTTACTTTCTTTTTTATTCAAGAAAATGTTTTTAATTTATTTATCTTATTTTATTTTATAATTTTTTTTTAAAAGGACCTTATCTTCACCATACCTGGTTGTCCAAATTAGGCATAATAATGTGTTAATTCCACGACTGTATATATCGGTTGATATCGGTATCGGTAATTAAAGAGTTGGACAATATCGGAATATCGTATAATCGGCAAAAAGGCATTATCGTACATCCCTATATGTATATATGTATATGTACATACATACATACATACATATGTGTGTATGATTCTATTGTATGCATGTTCGAAAAACAGAATTGTGTGTGTGTGTGTGTGTGTGTGTGTGTGTGTGTGTGTGTGTGTGTGTGTGTGTGTGTGTGATACAATATGTACAGGGTTAAAAAAGTTTGTAATTTTTTTCAAAGGCAAGTTACATGTTAAAATGGTGCTTTTAACATAAATAAATAAAATTCACTTGGATTTATTTAATTTAAGACGTTGATTTGAGATACAAGTGTTTTGAGTTAAGAGCTCTGTTACAGAGCCAATTAAGCTTGTAAGTTGAGGGACTACTTGTACAACTAAAAAAATATACTGTATATATAAAAAATGTGTAAAAAGTTTGTAAATAAAATCAACAAGTTAAATTTTAGCGGTTGAAGTAGTTAATAATTACCATTATTGATTATGACTGGGGATGTCCGATAATGGCTTTTTGCCGATATCCGATATTCCGATATTGTCCAACTCTTTAATTACCGATACCGATATCAACCGATACCGATATCAACCGATATATACAGTCGTGGAATTAACACATTATTATGCCTAATTTGGACAACCAGGTATGGTGAAGATAAGGTACTTCTAAAAACAATTAATTAAATTAAATAAGATAAATAAATTAAAAACATTTTCTTGTATAAAAAAGAAAGTAAAACAATATAAAAACAGTTACATAGAAACTAGTAATTAATGAAAATTAACTGTTAAAGGTTAGTACTATTAGTGGACCAGCAGCACGCACAATCATGTGTGCTTACGGACTGTATCCCTTGCAGACTGTATTGATATATATTGATATATAATGTAGGAACCAGAATATTAATAACAGAAAGAAACAACCCTTTTGTGTGAATGAGTGGTGCACTAATTGTAAGTGTATCTTGTGTTTCTTATGTTGATTTAATAAAAAAATAAAATAAAAATAAATGAATAAATAAAAACCGATACCGATAATAAAAAAAACGATACCGATAATTTCCGATATTACATTTTAGCGCCTTTATCGGCCGATATTATCAGACATCTCTAATTATGACTATTATATGTACATTCCATATATATATATTTATATATATATATGTTTATATCTCTTCTCAGGAAGAGATATAAGTGCGCCAAATCCCCTGCGTATTTCTCACTTTTTCGAGCAACAGGCAGCTTAGCATTGGTTGTTTCGCCTGCACTTCTCCTTGTGTCCACCAGGGCCTGTTGGCTGCATGATTTATTGCCTCTCTCACATCCACCTGTTGTTTCTCTGCAGGCCCAATTAGAAGCCTGCTGTGTTTGTGTGTGTGTGTCATGGTGGAATGTGTCCCACACAGACTCTGCGTAATATCACCAGTCCCAAAATAAACAAAAAAATATCTCAGGTTGTCGTTGACAATCGGACAACGCCTTGGACTTTCCGGGTTACGAAGCCAGATCGGAGGCCGTCCCTCCCGCGCGGTCGCCTCTTTGTCGGTCCGTCACGTCTCTCGCCTGCGGGGTCGTCACTGTTATTTACCTAATATAGTCGGACAAAGAAGAAGTGGGATTTTTGCACTGATTGAAGATCAAAGTGGCAAAGTCCCCTCCTCGACGCCCGCCCCTTCTATTAGGCGCCCTTAAGAACAGAGGAAAACATCCATTTCTGGCACATCAATGGCCGCTTGCTAATCAATTGAAAAAGACACTTGTATGGGGATGCAAATCTAATCTTTGTCTTATTAGAGCTTTTAGAAGATGCATGTCGGGATTTAATGTTATGTGAAATAAAAGAGCGAGAGACGGGGGTGCGCTTTTTCTTTCTTTTCTTTTTTTTTTAATCCAAAGGCGTTAGTAATGGTCCGAATCAAAGCCTCGCCACCGCGGTAATTACTGGAGGAGTTTGCCTATCCTTATTAATATTGATCAAATATTACTGTGATGTGATCTCTGATGAATTTGGACGGTGGCTAACGAGCACGAAGACGAACGAGGGCGCTCGTTTTTCCAACGAGAGTAACGGGAGCTGCTTAGCGTTTTTTTTCTTCCCCCGATTCGCTAACGAGGCGTCGCGATGTCGCGTCAGAGGGGGATTCGAGGCGCCTTTTTGCCGTCATTGACGCGCGGTGCCTTAAAATGGCGTCAAACGGGCTGATGAGGGAGACACAAAATGCGAGCTTTCATGATGGCGGAAGATCACAGAGCGCTTCCAGATCCTCTCGCATTGAAGTGTAAATACACGCTAAAAAATACTGGGTTATTTTCATAACCCAATTTATGAGTTGCTATTGTTGGGTTCAATTTTGGAGTTCTTTTTATGAATAGCAATCAATTTTTTGGGGTATAAGGGTATTATTTTAACTGGGGTTTCAAATCTATGAACTATTTTTGGGTTAAAGGATTTTTTTTAATTAAAAAGTAACTTTTTTCTTTAAGGGAATTTCATTATGGATTAATCTTATTAACATTATTTACAATCACCCAACATTGAGTTAGCATAACTCAACTTTTGGGTTAAATAATTCAACCCAATAGTTTGGTTGGGAATAACCCAACATTAAGTTATCATAACTCAACTTTTGGGTTAAATAGTTCAACCCAATTGTTTGGTTGGGAATAACCCAACATTAAGTTATCATAACTCAACTTTTGGGTTAAATAATTCAACCCAATAGTTTGGTTGGGAATAACCCAACATTAAGTTATCATAACTCAACAGTTGGGTTAAATAATTCAACCCAATTGTTTGGTTGGGAATAACCCAACATTAAGTTATCATAACTCAACTTTTGGGTTAAATAATTCAACCCAATAGTTTGGTTAAGAATAACCCAACATTAAGTTGTCATAACTCAACTTTTGGGTGAAATAATTCAACCCAATAGTTTGGTTGGGAATAACCCAACATTAAGTTATCATAACTCAACTTTTGGGTTAAATAATTCAACCCAATAGTTTGGTTGGGAATAACCCAACATTAAGTTATCATAACTCAACTTTTGGGTTAAATAATAATTTAACCTAATTGTTTGGTTGGGAATAACTCAACATTTAGTTATCATAACTCAACTTTTGGGTTAAATAATTCAACCCAATAGTTTGGTTGGGAATAACCCAACATTAAGTTATCATAACTCAACTTTTGGGTTAAATAGTTCAACCCAATTGTTTGGTTGGGAATAACCCAACATTAAGTTATCATAACTCAACTTTTGGGTTAAATAATTCAACCCAATAGTTTGGTTGGGAATAACCCAACATTAAGTTATCATAACTCAACAGTTGGGTTAAATAATTCAACCCAATTGTTTGGTTGGGAATAACCCAACATTAAGTTATCATAACTCAACTTTTGGGTTAAATAATTCAACCCAATAGTTTGGTTAAGAATAACCCAACATTAAGTTGTCATAACTCAACTTTTGGGTAAAATAATTCAACCCAATTGTTTGGTTGGGAATAACCCAACATTAAGTTGTCATAACTCAACTTTTGGGTAAAATAATTCAACCCAATAATTTGGTTAAGAGTAACCCAACATTAAGTTATCATAACTCAACTTTGGGTCAAATAATTCAACCCAATTGTTTGGTTGGGAATAACCCAACATTAAGTTATCATTACTTAACTTTTGGGTTAAATAATTCAACCCAATAGTTTGGTTGGGAATAACCCAACATTAAGTTATCATAACTCAACTTTTGAGTGAAATAATTCAACCCAATAGTTTGGTTGGGAATAACCCAACATTAAGTTATCATAACTCAACTTTTGGGTCAAATGATTCAACCCAATAGTTTGGTTGGGAATAACCCAACATTAAGTTATCATAACTCAACTTTTGAGTGAAAAAATTCAACCCAATAGTTTGGTTGGGAATAACTCAACATTAAGTTATCATAACTCAACTTTTGGGTTAAATAGTTCAACCCAATTGTTTGGTTGGGAATAACCCAACATTAAGTTATCATAACTCAACTTTTGGGTTAAATAATTCAACCCAATAGTTTGGTTGGGAATAACCCAACATTAAGTTATCATAACTCAACTTTTGGGTTAAATAATTCAACCCAATAGTTTGGTTGGGAATAACCCAACATTAAGTTATCATAACTCAACTTTTGGGTTAAATAGTTCAACCCCGTCTTGGTTGGGGCCTGTTGGGCCTAGTCCCTGCGTCTATTGTGGTAGCTTGGTGCTGCAAGGTATTCCGAGGTGCTGCGTGTCGGCCAGTTGCTGGGGTAGTGACCTTGTTTGTCAGCATGTCTGTGATCTTCTTTTAATTCTTTTTTTTTTTTTTTTAATTAATTAATTTTTATTTTTTTTTAATATATTTTATTAATATTATTTTTTAATTTTTCCCCTCCCTCAGGGGGGGGGGGCTCGGCGGGGCGGTTGCTGGTTGTTCCATCTCCATCGTTGGGGTCCCTGCGGGTGGGGTGGGTGGTTCCCGTGGCCCTGTGCCTGGGTGGTCCTGCGGCGGCCGGTTTGGGTGGGGTGGCCTGGGGGCCGGCCTGGGGGCCGGCCTCGCCGCGCTCTCCGGGGGTGGAGGGTGGGCTCGTGGGGGCCCGGTTGCCGGTGGGGCGGGGGCGGTCTTCCCGTCCGGTTGCGGGGAGTCTCTGGATCCCTCGGGCGGGGCGTCTCGCCTTTCTGCCCGTGTGGGGTGTGGTCTCTCGCTGGCTTGGGGTCTGGCTGTCCCCTGCTTTTCTCGTGCCCTGTCCTCTGCCGGGTGCGTCTGTCTGCGGCCTGCTGCTGGCCCTTGTGGGCGGTACGGTGGGTCGGGCTCTGGGGTTCCTGTCGCTGGCCGGCTTGGCTGCGTGGGGGCGGTGGTCCCTGGTTCCCTGGGCACCACGCCTCCTGTTTGTGGGTTGGGCTCTCGAGGGTGATGGGGCCGTGCTCTGGCTCCCACGCACTCTGGGAGTCGAATGTATTGTACATGCAAATTCACATATGCTCACATACGTACATAGGTACCTACGCTCCCACATACATACACAAATACAGTACATATTTACCTACCTAATGTTCGTACATCCACACGCACATTCAATATACAAACATACACATACACATACTGTACATATACATTCACTGTACAAACACATATACACATTCTGTACATATACATTCATTGTACAAACACATATACACATTCTGTACATATACAAGTACATATGCATACTTACACTCATGCACATAATCACGTTTCATCAAACATATATTAACGTTGTTGCCCTAGGGTAAACTGGGTGTAACACATGGCACACTGACAAAGCTTAACCTATTGTGACTATAACAATCTACAAGGTTAATGTAGGTTGCTTCTCTTTCTCCCCCTCCATTTTTCTGCATTCTTTCGTATCTCAAGTTATCATTACGTATATGTATTGTTGCATTTAAACAACTGTATTGTTGATAATAAAGGTAAATTATTGGTATTGTTCATTATCAATAGCGCTATTTCTATTGGTATTTGTATTGATCCATTTGTAGTGTAATAATGCTCATTGTCATTTCTGTATTATTTTTTATTTTTCGCTAACTGCTTATTTGCTATTACTTTTACCATCATATTTGTACATGTCATATTTGCTGATGTTGCTCTATTGTTGTTGTTGTTGTTGTTGTTGTTTTTGTCTCTCTGTCTAATCCCCCTTTTGTCCCCACAATTTCCCCCTCTGTCTTCTTTTTTTTTCTCTTTCTATCCCCTCCTGCTCCGGCCCGGCTGCACTAAATGATAATATAAATACATTTAATAAAGTCAAATAAAAAATAAAAAAAATAAATAAAAAAAAATAGTTCAACCCAATTGTTTGGTTGGGAATAACCCAACATTAAGTTATCATAACTCAACTTTTGGGTTAAATAATTCAACCCAATAGTTTGGTTGGGAATAACCCAACATTAAGTTATCATAACTCAACTTTTGGGTTAAATAATTCAACCCAATAGTTTGGTTGGGAATAACCCAACATTTAGTTATCATAACTCAACTTTTGGGTTAAATAAATCAACCCAATAATTTGGTTAAGAATAACCCAACATTAAGTTATCATAACTCAACTTTTGGGTCAAATAATTCAACCCAATAGTTTGGTTGGGAATAACCCAACATTAAGTTATCATAACTCAACAGTTGGGTTAAATAATTCAACCCAATTGTTTGGTTGGGAATAACCCAACATTAAGTTATCATAACTCAACTTTTGGGTTAAATAATTCAACCCAATAGTTTGGTTGGGAATAACCCAACATTAAGTTATCATAACTCAACTTTTGGGTTAAATAATTCAACCCAATAGTTTGGTTGGGAATAACCCAACATTAAGTTATCATAACTCAACTTTTGGGTTAAATAATTCAACCCAATAGTTTGGTTGGGAATAACCCAACATTTAGTTATCATAACTCAACTTTTGGGTTAAATAAATCAACCCAATAATTTGGTTAAGAATAACCCAACATTAAGTTATCATAACTCAACTTTTGGGTCAAATAATTCAACCCAATAGTTTGGTTGGGAATAACCCAACATTAAGTTATCATAACTCAACAGTTGGGTTAAATAATTCAACCCAATTGTTTGGTTGGGAATAACCCAACATTAAGTTATCATAACTCAACTTTTGGGTTAAATAATTCAACCCAATAGTTTGGTTGGGAATAACCCAACATTAAGTTATCATAACTCAACTTTTGGGTTAAATAATTCAACCCAATAGTTTGGTTGGGAATAACCCAACATTAAGTTATCATAACTCAACTTTTGGGTTAAATAATTCAACCCAATAGTTTGGTTGGGAATAACCCAACATTTAGTTATCATAACTCAACTTTTGGGTTAAATAAATCAACCCAATAATTTGGTTAAGAATAACCCAACATTAAGTTATCATAACTCAACTTTTGGGTCAAATAATTCAACCCAATAGTTTGGTTGGGAATAACCCAACATTAAGTTATCATAACTCAACAGTTGGGTTAAATAATTCAACCCAATTGTTTGGTTGGGAATAACCCAACATTAAGTTATCATAACTCAACTTTTGGGTTAAATAATTCAACCCAATAGTTTGGTTGGGAATAACCCAACATTAAGTTATCATAACTCAACTTTCTGGTTAAATAATTCAACCCAATAGTTTGGCTGGGAATAACCCAACATTAAGTTATCATAACTCAACTTTTGGGTTAAATAATTCAACCCAATTGTTTGGTTAAGAATAACCCAACATTAAGTTATCATAACTCAACTTTTGGGTCAAATGATTCAACCCAATACTTTGGTTGGGAATAACCCAACATTAAGTTATCATAACTCAACTTTTGGGTCAAATGATTCAACCTAATAGTTTGGTTTGGAATAACCCAACATTAAGTTATCATAACTCAACTTTTGAGTGAAATAATTCAACCCAATAGTTTGGTTGGGAATAACCCAACATTAAGTTATCATAACTCAACTTTTGGGTTAAATAGTTCAACCCAATTGTTTGGTTGGGAATAACCCAACATTAAGTTATCATAGCTCAACTTTTGGGTTAAATAATTCAACCCAATAGTTTGGTTGGGAATAACCCAACATTAAGTTATCATAACTCAACTTTTGGGTTAAATAATTCAACCCAATAGTTTGGTTGGGAATAACCCAACATTTAGTTATCATAACTCAACTTTTGGGTTAAATAATTCAACCCAATAGTTTGGTTGGGAATAACCCAACATTAAGTTATCATAACTCAACTTTTGGGTTAAATAATTCTACCCAATAGTTTGGTTGGGAATAACCCAACATTTAGTTATCATAACTCAACTTTTGGGTTAAATAAATCAACCCAATAATTTGGTTAAGAATAACCCAACATTAAGTTATCATAACTCAACCTTTGGGTCAAATAATTCAACCCAATAGTTTGGTTGGGAATAACCCAACATTAAGTTATCATAACTCAACAGTTGGGTTAAATAATTCAACCCAATTGTTTGGTTGGGAATAACCCAACATTAAGTTATCATAACTCAACTTTTGGGTTAAATAATTAATCGCAAAAGTTGGGTTGAAAAAATTAACCCAAAAGGTTGAGTTAAAATAACTCAAATAAGGTGTTCGTCCTTTTCTGAACCAGCAGTTGGGTTAAAATTGGGTTATTTTTCAACCCAACATTTTTTAGTGTAAGATGTAGACGCCATTCCCTCTTTCCGTCCGTATTCTATACCCTTCGCCCTCGTTAGTGTCGCTTATTCGGTCAACTGGAGCCTATCCCAACTGACTTTGGGAGTACCCTCTGGACTGGTCAGCAGCCAATCACAGAGCACCAACACTCACACCTGTGGACAACTGAATCTGACAGGCAGGATTTTGGGCAGGTTTTTTTCAGGTCATTCACTTTAAAATGGCGTCAAACGGACTGATGAGGGAGCCGCCAAACGCGCCGATTCATCGTCCAACAATGACGGCGGAGGATCACAGAGCGCTGAAAGATCCCCTCGTATTGAAGTGTAAATAAGGCGCACTCAAACGTCTCACCAGGAAAGATGCCATTTCAGGTCACTAAAAAGCTTCAATGACTTGAAATTTCTCACTCGAGCTTAAAGGAAAAAACCACAGAATTTCATCAAACAAATGTTGACTGACATTAACATTTCTCAGGCATTTTGCAGCCAAATATTCACTCATGTTTCATAGGCAACATACGAGTTTACGAATGTACGTGTTTTTCAAAGGTCAGCACGAGCTGTTGAGAAGGACTTATTTTGAAATTTCTCACATACTTTTTGCTTTACAGCAACATTTTGGAATCATCAATTAATCGACCAAATTTCATAGGGGACCGATTTGGACTTGGTTTGAAGTTTCTCGCATTGCTGCAGCTTGCAGAATTTGACCTTAAAACTTTGTCAATCTTATGCAGTTTAATAAAACAAGCCCTTGAATAGCCATTGTTGACTGACTTGAAATTTCTCACACATACGTAATTTTCCAGTTGATTTTTCACTCAGTCGGCACCAAATTTCATAACGGACACATTTAGGTGTTTTTAAAAGGTTAGCAGGAGCGGTTGAGAATAAATTATTCCGAAATTCCTCACAAAATGTTTGCTTTGCAGCAAAATTTTGCAGCTTTTTCTGGTACTTCTTTTTAAATCGTAAGTCAAGTCGACCAAATTTCATAGGGGACCGACTTGGACTTGGTTAGAAGCATTGCTTCAGCTTGCGGAAAATACCTTAAAACTTTGTCAATCTTATGCAGTTTAATAAGACAAGCCCTTGAATAGCCACTGTTGACTGACTTGAAATTTCTCACACTTTTGTCATTTTCCTGTGGAATTTTCATTGAGTCAGCACCAAATTTCATAGCGGACACATTTTTTAAGTGTTTTTCAAAAGTTAGCACGAGCGGTTAAGAAGGAATGATTTTGAAACTTCTCACATTACAACAAATTACATTACATTACATTAAAACACAATTTTGGAATCATCATTCAATGGACCAAATTCAATAGGGGACCGACTTGGACTTGGTTAGAAGTTTCTCGCATTGCTCCAGCTTGCGGAAAAATACCTTAAAATGTTGTCAATATTATGCAGTTTAATAAGACAAGCCCTTGAATAGCCACTGTTGACTGACTTGAAATTTCTCACACATATGTCATTTTCCAGTTGAATTTTCACTCAGTCGGCACCAAATTTCTTAGCGGGCTCATTTTTTAGGTATTTTTCAAAGGTTAGCACGAGCAGTTGAGAAGGAATTATTTTGAAATTTCTCACATACTTTTTGCTTAACAAATTTTTTTTGGAATCATCACTCAATGGACCAAATTTTATAGGGGACCGACTTGGACTTGGTTAGAAGTTTCTCGCATTGCTCCAGCTTGGGGGAAAATACCTTAAAATGTTGTCAATATTATGCAGTCTAATAAGACAAGCCCTTGAATAGCAAATGTTGACTGACTTGAAATGTGTCACACATATGTCATTTTCCAGTGAAATTCCACCAAATTTCATACAATTTTTTTTTAGATGTTTTTAAAGGGTTAGCAGTGGCGGTTGAAAAGAAATTATTCTGAAATTCCTCACCACATTTTTTCTTCGCAGCAAAATTTGCCAGCTTTTTCTAAATCGTCACTCAAGTCGACAACATTTCATAGGGGACTGATTTGAATTTATCCTGAAATTTTCATCACTGCACTTTGCGGAATAGGACCTCAACTGTTATAAATCTTATGCGGTTTAATAAGACGCGCGCTTGACCAACCATCGATGACTGACTTGAAATTTCTCACACTGACTTGGACTTGGTTTGAAGTTTCTTGCATCACTCCAGCTTGCGTAATCTGACCGTAAAATGTTTTCAAATCTTACGCAGTTTAATAAGACAAGCACTTGACCAGCCATTGTTGGCTAACTTGTATTTTCTCTCACACATGTCATTCTGCAGTTGAATTTTCCGTCAGTCAGCACCATATTTCATAGGGAAGCTACTGTTATATGTTTTTAAAAGTTGAGCAAATTGGTTTTTGCAACTTCCTTTTGAATTGTCACTAAACCACAGCCAAATTTCAGAGGGGACCGACTTGGACTTGGTTTGAAGTTTCTTGCAACACTCCAGTTTGTCTAATCTGACCGTAAAATCTTGTCAAATATTACGCAGTTTAATATGCGCTTGACCAGCCTTGTATTTTCTCTTACACATGTCATTCTGCTGTTGAAATTTCCGTTAGTCAGCACCATATTTCATAGGGAAGCAACTTTTATATACAAACCCCGTTTCCATATGAGTTGGGAAATTGTGTTAGATGTAAATATAAACGGAATACAATGATTTGCAAATCCTTTTCAGCCCATATTCAATTGAATGCACTACAAAGACAAGATATTTGATGTTCAAACTCATAAACTTTATTTTTTTTTGTGCAAATAATAATTAACTTAGAATTTCATGGCTGCAACACGTGACAAAGTAGTTGGGAAAGGGCATGTTCACCACTGTGTTACATGGCCTTTCCTTTTAACAACACTCAGTAAACGTTTGGGAACTGAGGAGACACATTTTTAAGCTTCTCAGGTGGAATTCTTTCCCATTCTTGCTTGATGTACAGCTTAAGTTGTTCAACAGTCCGGGGGTCTTCGTTGTGGTATTTTAGGCTTCATAATGCGCCACACAATTTCAATGGGAGACAGGTCTGGACTACAGGCAGGCCAGTCTAGTACCCGCACTCTTTTACTATGAAGCCACGTTGATGTAACACATGGCTTGGCATTGTCTTGCTGAAATAAGCAGGGGCGTCCATGGTAACGTTGCTTGGGTGGTAACATATGATGCTCCAAAACCTGTATGTACCTTTCAGCATTAATGGCGCCTTCACAGATGTGTAAGTTACCCATGTCTTGGGCACTAATACACCCCCATACCATCACAGATGCTGGCTTTTCAACTTTGAGCCTATAACAATCCGGATGGTTCTTGTCCTCTTTGGTCCGGAGGACACGACGTCCACAGTTTCCAAAAACAATTTGAAATGTGGACTCGTCAGACCACAGAACACTTTTCCACTTTGTATCAGTCCATCTTAGATGAGCTCAGGCCCAGCGAAGCCGACGGCGTTTCTGGGTGTTGTTGATAAACAGTTTTCGCCTTGCATAGGAGAGTTTTAACTTGCACTTACAGATGTAGCGACCAACTGTAGTTACTGACAGTGGGTTTCTGAAGTGTTCCTGAGCCCATGTGGTGATATCCTTTACACACTGATGTCGCTTGTTGATGCAGTACAGCCTGAGGGATCGAAGATCACGGGCTTAGCTTCTTACGTGCAGTGATTTCTCCAGATTCTCTGAACACTTTGATGATATTACGGACCGTAGATGGTGAAATCCCTAAATTCCTTGCAATAGCTGGTTGAGAAAGGTTTTTCTTAAACTGTTCAACAATTTGCTCACGCATTTGTTGACAAAGTGGTGACCCTCGCCCCATCCTTGTTTGTGAATGACTGAGCATTTCATGGAATCTACTTTTATACCCAATCATGGCACCCACCTGTTCCCAATTTGCCTGTTCACCTGTGGGATGTTCCAAATAAGTGTTTGATGAGCATTCCTCAACTTTATCAGCATTTATTGCCACCTTTCCCAACTTCTTTGTCACGTGTTGCTGGCATCAAATTCTAAAGTTAATGATTATTTGCAAAAAAAAAAAAAAAGTTTATCAGTTTGAACATCAAATATGTTGTCTTTGTAGCATATTCAACTGAATATGGGTTGAAAATTATTTGCAAATCATTGTATTCCATTTATATTTACATCTAACACATTTTCCCAACTCATATGGAAACGGGGTTTGTATTTTTAAAAGTTGAGCAAGATCGGTTTGAGAACAAATTCTCTTAAAATGTCTTTGTGACATTTTGCAGCTTTTTTCAACAACTACTTTTTGAATTGTCTCTCCATTTGAACCACATTTCCGAGGGGACTGACTTGGCCTCGGCTTGAAATTCGTCCCTCAGCACTTCTTATTTCGCAACCTTTTCCAGATTTCTTTCTGCTAACACTTTTTCCTGAACTTTTTAAAAATGACCAGCTTTCCATGTTTTTAAAAAGTTAATTGTTTACGCCGCAGGCCCCAAAAGGGGGCGGTCCTTAGCAGCTATACCATCATCGATCCCAGTCCACAATATGTCCTGATGGTCCTGTCAGGCGATGAGAAAAGGCGTCATCCCATGCCCTGCAATATTCATTATTCATCACAGGGAATGTTGGGGAAAGAAACCTCATTAGCGGTTCTTTCATTGAAATTCATGTGGCTAAATCCTGCAGCTATGATGCCCAAGTGGGTCCGCCCATTGATTGTTGCAGAGCGCCCCTTTGGATGCAAAACTTGAGGCCAATTGATTTTTCTGCATTCATTTCTCAATTAGGGTCTTGGATGGACCGAAGGACTTGAAGCCCAAACCTCCACTCGAGCTTTGGGGCCTAATTGGTGCATGCATGTATAAATATATATATATATATATATATATATATATATATATATATATATATATATATATATATATATATATATATATATAGTGTATTTATATGTAATCATGCTCTATGATTGTTTTAAAATCAATTTCTAGTGAGGGAACCCCTGAGAGTAAAATCGTTAAATGAAGCAAGTGAGGCCTTAAACTTTAGATAAAAGACTTTTAACAACAGTTTTTAACAAAGAGGTATTTATTGGGTAGTAACACGTCAAATTTACATTCCATAAATACAATTTTCAATAACTTGTATTTTTTAGAGTAGTTTAAATATAACATACTAGTATTTTTGTGAGGAAGAAATGCTACTTTTACTACGTTACATTGAGTTGAATTCCGTTCGCTCCATTTATTTGTATCATCAATATATTTATTTATAACCTATTGACACATTCAGTTGGCTTTTTCCATCAGGTACATTCACATGACTTTGTTTCATCGTCAACGTTTGACTCCGTTTGACCAATCAAACAGAGCCTGGCAGTCACATGACCGCACTCATACTACAAACTGTAAAAAGTGACAAAACGTCATAACTCTTCAATGTTTACTTACAAACTAGAGAAAATAACCTTTATATCATGCGCTGTCATCTGTGTCAGTAGAAATGTTCACATATCAGCCAACAAGAATTGCATTTCCAACCAGAATAAACATGTTGCAGTAAGTAGTAGATGTTCTTTATGTAACTTTTTGTAACACACACGGTCTTAACTTGTTCACCGGTCCTCATATGGAAGGTACTTTTCCTTGTTGATGTCTCAAGAGGGGCAGAAATACAAGAACACACACACACACACAGATACACACATTCTTGTATTTTTTACCATCTTGAGACCTCCGAAAAATTCTTACCTCCTTAGGACCACTCTTTCTAGATATATAAAGATTTGTATTTACAACATTAATAATATATTCATACTATGCAAATATAAAAAAGCTTTTAGTTATTTTTTTTTTTTTTTAATTTATTTTTGTTTGTAATTCGTTTTTAACCATCATCATTTACTTCAAGTTATTACAGTATGTTGTTAAAAAAATAATAATTTTGGCCAAAGGGGGCGCATTTCAATTTCATACACACACATTTTATTACAAATGTTGGCAAGAGGGGGAGCACTTCAATTTTTTTCACACACTTGTTATTACATATGTTGACCAGAGGAGGAGCACTTTTAAAATCGACACACAGTCAATTTGAAAAATCCCTCCTTTTTGGCACCACCCTAATTTTGATAGATTTCACCACCAGGGGTGCTAAAGTGGGACATTCTCTATTAGATGCAATGGTTTTCCATATTGGGACCATGATTTATGTCCTAACTTGTTTACCGGTCCTCATATGGAAGGTACTTTTCCTTGTTGATGTCTCAAGAGGGACACACACACACACACACGCACACACACACACACACACACACACACACACACACACACACACACACACACACACCAACAACGACAAGTACTTAAAAAAAAATTCACCAGTTACTCAGTATTTACGTATTTTTTTTCACTCAATACCTCCTCGTATGCAAGCAACTATTTGGATGACTGCTTTTTGCTATCACTTGAGTCATATTACTCTAAAGCAGTGCTTCTCAAATCGTGGGCGCGGTGAGGTGTCGGGAGACTTCCGAAATTAGCGTCTTCTTTTCATTCTTGAACGATATTCAAGCCTCCAGCTAGGTGGCAGCACTGCTCGAAATAATCTTTATTCTCAAGCAGGAAATAAAAATACGTATATCACTTGCCTTCTACTGGCTGTGCTAAAACATGCTTGCATACATGAAATATAGATATATATTAAAAGGGAAATGCACTTTTTTTGGAATGTTGCCTATTGTTCACAATCATTATGAGACACTAGACAATGGATGTTTTTTTTTCTAATGCATTTTAAATATTAAATATAGGCCATCAAAAGTTTGCTTACAATAGAGCCTATTGGAGCCGCACAATTACGCCTATAAAGCCCTTAAAAAAATGTCCAAACACCTCCATTAAGGTTTTATATACCTGATGTAAGTATATATGTAGTGTCGTAAGGGGCATATTCAAAATAACATTTAATATTTACGTATTTTGATCATTTTAAGCATTCCAAAAAGGCATCACAACGTTTCCTTTTCTTCTTCTTCATCACTGATTATCACTCACTGCAGACTTTATGAGAGCCAACAAACATAAAAAAAACTATCACTTACTGTACAATGTCTGCTGTCATTAGGATGCCGACTGCTGGGATGTTCAGATATTCCCATTTAGATGAAGAATGACTCATTTTCCTCACGAAGAAAAGTTTCGGGTCCTAAATGGCTGTCAAAGTGTACCAACCTTTCGGAATACCTACTCAGACTTCTTCTGTGCAGGGGAGAGGCATGGTTTACGATCTAGAATAAACTTCAAGGGAGAAAGGAAGCGAGGAAAAAGCATAGCACTCGACGATGTAAGCATAGGGACACACGGAAGTGATCATGTCGCCGCCATGAATAGTTTGTCTGTGTTAGCACTTATAATAACAATATCACTAATACTTGGTTAATATTCCAGTCATGAAATGAAAATGGAGTATTGTTGGCGCTTTTTGAATGGTTATTCATTGGATTTTATGGCCGAAATACTGGAGATCCTATTGGCTCCGCTGTAAGCTGACTTTTATTTACGTTGATTTAATATTTATTTAGTGGACTCTCACACTATTATGTTAGATCCACTATGGACTCGACTCTCACACTATTATGTTAGATCCACTATGGACTGGACTCTCACATTATTATGTTAGATCCACTATGGACTGAACTCTCACACTATTATGTTAGATCCACTATGGACTGGACTCTCACTATTATGTTAGATCCACTATGGACTGGACTCTCACACTATTATGTTAGATCCACTATGGACTGGACTCTCAAACTATTATGTTAGATCCACTATGGACTGGACTCTCACACTATTATGTTAGATCCACTATGGACTGGACTCTCACACTATTATGCTAGATCCACTTGACCATTGCACCGGTCGCCCAGGGGAGTGGGGAGGTCCCCACCATACTTGCCAACCCTCCCGATTTTCCCCGAGAGACAGTGCCCCTCCCGAAAATCTCCCGGGACAACCATTCTCCCGAATTTCTCCCGATTTCCACCCGGACAACAATATTGGGGGCGTCCCTTAAAGGCACTGCCTTTAGCGTCCTCTACAACCTGAAACCTTCACCCCTTAACAGCCGCATGTAATGTAACGTTGGACGGGTTTCACAATGGTCTTTACTCGAAGATGAAATACTGACACGTTGTATGATCTTTTAAATGGTTTAATGATAATGTTAATTTCAAGCACAACCACACACACACAAGTGAATGCCAAGCATACTTGGTCAACAGCCATACATGTCACACTGACGGTGGCCGTATAAACAACTTTAACACTGTTACTAATATCATACTTGCCAACCCTCCCGAATTTTCCGGGAGACTCCCGAAATTCAGCGCCTCTACCGAAAACCTCCCGGGACAAATATTCTCCCGAAAATCTACCGATTTTGAACCTGAGCTGGAGGCCACGCCCCCTCCAGCTCCATGCGGACCTGAGTGAGGACAGCCTTTTTTCATGACGGGAGGACAACAGGGTGACAAGAACTAAATCATCCAGACTAGAGACAAATTGTATTATTATGTTTATCTTACCTAAAAATAAATATATTTATTAATTAAAAAAACAAAAACTAAATACATTTTTACTATATTTTGCTAAAAACATCAAAATTAATTGTATTTTTATTTGTATTTTTTCTGACTCCTTATTACATCCAGCCATAGAATTAAAATAAACATATTTGAAATAATTTATTTTAAATTATCATAATAATTCATTTAAAATGACCATATTTAATTATTAAAATAATTGCTTGTTTATCAACAACTTTAGCATTTTATTCATTACATTTTGAAGCTCTCAGAAGCCAAGTTATGTTATATTCCTTAAAATTTATTTATGCAAGTTTGAAGTATCAATTATCTAAACAGTTTTGTTTGCATATTTTCAGGATATATATATGTATATGTATATATATATATATATATATATATATATATATATATATATATATATATATATATATATATATATATATATATATATATGTATGAAATACTTGACTTGGTGAATTCTAGCTGTCAATATACTCCTCCCCTCTTAACCACGCCCCCAACCACGCCCCCCCACCCCCGACCACGCCCCCACCCTCCACCCCCCACCTCCGGAAATCGAATGTCTCAAGGTTGGCAAGTATGCTAATATGCGCCACACTGTGAACCCACACCAAACAAGAATGACAAACATGTTTCGGGAGAACATCCGCACCGTAACACAACATAAACACAACAGAACAAATACCCAGAACCCCTTGCAGCACTAACTCTTCCGGGACGCTTCAATAACATCTAGGGCTTTTGGAGCTCAGTGCACAACTGCACACACAACAAGAAGGAGACGAAGCAGAAGAACGAAGAAGAGACATGGCGACGACGAGTAAGAAGAAGAAATACGCTTGCAAGTTCCAAAATGATTGGAAAAAATAATTTCATTTAATCCAGGACAGCTCGAAGGGGAAGATGTATGCTGCCTGCACCTCAACCCTGCCCCCCAACCACACCCCCAACACCCCGCCCATCTCCCGAATTCGGAGGTCTCAAGGTTGGCGAGTATGGTCCCCACATCAATCAATCAATCAATCAATGTTTATTTATATAGCCCTAAATCACAAAAGTCTCAAAGGGCTGTACAAGCCACAACGACATCCTCGGTACAGAGCCCACATAAGGGACGTCGATGTGAATGATATGTGGGTAACCCCCCCTCTCTAGGGGAGACCGAAAACAATGGATGTCGAGTGACATAATATTGTGAAAGAACAGTCCTTAGTGGATCGAACATAGTAGTGAGAGTCTAGTCCATAGTGGGGCCAGCAGGAGACCAGCAGGAGACCATCCCGAGCGGAGACGGGTCAGCAGCGCAAAGATGTCCCCAACCGATGCACAGGCGAGCGGTCCACCCCGGGTCCCAACTCTGGACAGCCAGCACTTCATCCATGGTCACCGGAACCGGAATAACCCGGCGAGTAGGCAGAGGAGAAAAGAAAAGAAACGGCAGATCAACTGGTCTAAAAAGGGGGTCTATTTAAAGGCTAGAGTATACAAATGAGTTTTAAGATAGGACTTAAATGCTTCTACTGAGGTAGCATCTCTAACTGTTACCGGGAGGGCATTCCATAGTACTGGAGTCCGAATGGAAAACGCTCTATAGCCCGCAGACTTTTTATGGGCTCTGGGAATCACTAATAAGCCGGAGTTCTTTGAACGCAGGTTTCTTGCCGGGACATATGGAACAATACACATCTGCGGTCCCCTCCAAGGTTTCTCATTGTAATCCCATTGGGTTGAGTTTTTCTTGCCCTGATGTGGGATCTCAGCCGAGGATGTCGTTGTGGCTTGTGCAGCCCTTTGAGACACTTGTGATTTAGCGCTATATAAACTTTATTGATTGATAATATTTACAATGCATTAAAAAAAATCCATCCGTCGTCATGTCTTTCACAATGATTGTGAATGCACACACTACAGGTGCCAATCACCAATGTGACGCTCTGAACCACTAGCTTTCAAAAGCTAGTAAAAGCGCAGAAATTCAAAATAAGAGCGCTGAGTAGGAAAACAAAGGTGGAATCAAAGAAACAAAACCGAACCAAAATCGCTTACATTATTTTGTATGCGAGAAATTGTTTCGGTTTTTAACTGACCTTTTGGAATGGATTAATAATTCTACATTTTCACAGTTTTTTTTTACCATTTATCGGTGGTTTATTTCAACGACGGCATTCTTTTTTGTATAAACAAATTAGGTTGCTATTGCTCGTTGTCCGCCATTGTGTGTCGCTGGTGTGTTTATGCATGAAAAGTGACTTTCCCAACACAGTGATGAACACATTGAGTTTAAATCTGCATGCCGCCTTCCTCTCAGCACACAATGCGCACACAAACATGGCCTATAACCTGCTCGCCGGCGTAACCTTGATGATGTTTAGCGTTTGACATTGTAGCGAGCACAATAACACCGGGAGCCGCGGATAATGAACGCCGTGCCACTGCCATTTCTGTCGTCTCATTTGACTCAAGGTCCTGTCGCCATTGTGGCTGCTTGTTAATAATAATAGTAATGACAATAAAAATGATAATAAGTGTGTGACGTTAAAAAAATAAAAATAAAGACGTGTTTGTTTCCTCGGCTTTTTCTGTGAATTGGAAAAATAAGAAACACAGCTGTTTGTGTGTGTAACTCAGCAAAAGAGCGGCAGTGTCAAGTTCAAAGGGGGTGCTGAGATTTCTTGATAATATTGTGAATATTTGTGATAAGAGAGGCTCAAATCCTCAATTTTTTAAACGCACAGTTGTGTCAGCAGCACTGATGGCCGCACAAAAGCCAACAGGTTTCCACTGTGAGGCTTCATCGCGCCGCCCCCCCCCCCCCCCCCCATCTTCTTCGGGTTTTAATTGAAGAAGATCCTCTTCTGCCACAAAAAGCCTTCTCTTGAAGGACACTATTAGGGTCCCAGAAACATGAAGGGTACCAAAGGAAGCCATGTTTGTCTGCCTCTTGTTTTCCTTGCCAACAAATTGAAATGCAAAAACAAAAAGGTCCTAAAGAGCCAAATAGTGGCTTAAATTGTGTGTTTTAATTGTTGGACTACGCTAGGCAAAGATCGACGAAAATTTTTAAATCATGGTCAATGAAATCGTATTGAAACGAACTTGTCATCGATGGGAGAACACATCTGGATTATTTTAAAGTACAATGAAATGTGTTTGGACTAGTGTTGTCCCGATACCAATATTTTCGATACTTTTCTGTACTTTTCTAAATAAAGGGGACCACAAAAAATTGCATTTTTGGCTTTATTTTAACAAAAAATCTTAGGGTACATAAAAGGCCTACTGAAACCCACTACTACCGACCACGCAGTCTGATAGTTTATACATCAATGATGAAATCTTAACATTGCAACACATGCCAATACGGTCGGGTTAGCTTACTAAAGTGCAATTTTAAATTTCGTGCAAAATATCCTGTTGAAAACGTCTCGGTATGATGACGTCAGCGAGTGACGTCCCGGATTGTAGAGGACATTTTGGGACAGCATGGTGGCCAGCTATTAAGTCGTCTGTTTTCATCGCAAAATTCCACAGTATTCTGGACATCTGTGTTGGTGAATCTTTTGCAATTTGTTCAATGAACAATTGAGACAGCAAAGAAGAAAGCTGTAGGTGGGAAGCGGTGTATTGCGGCCGACTGCAGCAACACAAACACAGCCGGTGTTTCATTGTTTACATTCCCGGAAGATGACAGTCAAGCTTTACCATTGGCCTGTGGAGAATTGGGACAACAGAGACTCTTACCAGGAGGACTTTGAGTTGGATGCGCAGACACGGTACCGTGAGTACGCATGCAGCTGCGGCTTCCAAACATTTGATCGCTTGCCCGTACGTGCGTGCCGCTATGTGCATGTCACGTACGTAACTTTGGGGACTTTGAGGAAATATGTGTGCTGTATGAACTTTGGGTTGGTGAACGGTACTTTGGGCTGTGGGATTGAGTGTGTTGTGCAGGTGTTTGAGTTGTATTGGCGGGTTATATGGACGGGAGGGGGGAGGTGTTTGTTATGCGGGATTAATTTGTGGCATATTAAATATAAGCCTGGTTGTGTTGTGGCTAATAGAGTATATATATGTCGTGTGTTTATTTACTGTTTTAGTCATTACCAGCTGAATATCAGGTCTCACCCGCCTCTCACAGCATCTTCCCTATCTGAATCGCTCCCACTGCCCTCTAGTCCTTCACTCTCACTTTCCTCATCCACGAATCTGTCATCCTCGCTCAAATTAATGGGGAAATCGTCGCTTTCTCGGTCCGAATCGCTCTCGCTGCTGGTGACCATGATTGTAAACAATGTGCAGATGTGAGGAGCTCCACCACCTGTGACGTCACGCTACTCGTCTGCTACTTCCGGTACAGGCAAGGCTTTTTTATCAGCGACCAAAAGTTGCGAACTTTATCGTCGATGTTCTCTACTAAATCCTTTCAGCAAAAATATGGCAATATCGCAAAATGATCAAGTATGACACATAGAATGGACCTGCTATCCCTGTTTAAATAAGAAAATCGCATTTCAGTAGGCCTTTAAACATATGTTTCTTATTGCAAGTTTGTCATTTAATAAAATACACAACTTGTCTTTTAGTAGTAAGTAAGCAAACAAAGGCTCCTAATTTGGCTGCTGACATATGCAGTAACATATTGTGTCATTTTCCATTCTATTATTTTGTCAAAATTATAAAGGACAAGTGGTAGAAAATGAATTATTAATCCACTTGTTCATTTACTGTTAATATCTGCTTACTTTCTCTTTTAACATGTTCTATCTACACTTCTGTTCAAATGTAATAATCACTTATTATTCTGTTGTTTGGATACTTTACATTAGTTTTGGATGATAACACAAATTTGGGTATCAATCCGATACCAAGTAGTTACAGGATCATACATTGGTCATATTCAAAGTCCTCATGTGTCCAGGGACACATTTCCTGAGTTTATAAAAAATAATAATATTGTTGTAAAAAAAACGAAAGAAGAGGCGGTATAGTACCGAATATAATTCATTAGTATCGCGGTACTATACTAATACCAGTATACCGTACAACCCTAGTTTGGACTAACACAATTTTACCAAGCTCCAAGGTTTGTAAACTGGAGGAAGTGGGCAGACCGTGTAGGAAAAGCATAGCAAATGCAACATTTGTACCATAAAATTGACAAAAGCAGATAGTGTACAGTATGTGTTGTTTGTATCGGGAACAGAACGAACCATCTTCACACAGTAGGCAGCTCAAACCTATTTTAATGCAATGATTATGTCTCGTTTTTATTATTGTATAACATGTTGGTCGCAGGCAAGCAAAATGACACTGAGGCCATTGGAAACTTTGCACAAACAATCGCTCAAAATCCTTGACCTAAAACCACAACACCACCATCACTGTTTCGTGCTCCAAAAATATAGATTGTTAAATTTTGCTAACATTCAAAGATTAGCATCAATACGAATGGCCCATCGAATCCTAAATAACACTGCACCAGCGCCACTTAAGCACTTTGTCCAGTCTACATCTGCTGTGACAACTAGAAACATACGAGCCTCCACCAGGGGGCAGTGTAGCGTACCCAGATTTAAGACATATTTTGCACAATCAGCCTTTTTATATAAAGCCATAAAGGAATGGAACGACCTCACAACAAGCTTGAAAAGTCTAACAGATTACTCTTCATTCACAATTGAAGTTAAAATGTGGCTTTGGAGCAATCAAAGCTGCTCACACGGTCACTAAGGTGGGTACCTTGTTTGACATGTCAACTTAATGTGGATTATAGTTATCCATGAGAGCATTTTTGTTGTAAATTGTGAGGTGTGTCTGTTAAAATCAAGGTTGTTTTGACATATGTGAACAAGAGCATGTATTGTCTTTGTGTGATTATGTAAATGAGGTGTGGTTGTATCGTATATTAAGTATGTGTCCATGAAAGGGCATTTTATTACTTTTTTCTTAATACTTGTGTATGATTTTATTGTCATAATTGTATTGCATGATTTTTGTATCCCTTTAATTTAGGTAGCCAGGGACTGCAGATGGAAATGAGCTATTTAGCTATAATCTGGGACAGAACATATCTGTCTTTGAGCTTAATGTTTCTGTGCATTGTCCCTTCAAATAAAGACTAAACTAAACACAACTGTTTGACTGAGAAGTGGTTGGATTGGGAAAAACTTTGCAATTAGAGTACATCATTCCTACAACTAAATTTACAAAAACGTACATGTTTTTATAATAAATGTTTTTGTTTTTTTAAACTACTCAAATGGGATCAGCAAGCATTATTATAATCTCTGCATTATCCAAAGTTGACAACAGTAAGCCATTGGACCAGGAAAAACAACAAATGCAACATTTGTGCAAAAGAAAACACAAAGATTCGATAGTCGTTTCATGTTGTTTCTCAAAGACAACAAGAAGTTGTTTTTAAAATAGAAGTCATCAAAAAAATGTAAATTGGACTGCAAGGGACTATGGCAAGTTTTGCATGATCCAAGGTCTGATTCAAAGTGGATGATAAAAAGCTGTTTGACCAGGAAGATTATAACGAATGCAACAATTGTGCAACAAAACCGACAAAACCTGATGCGTTCATGTCATTTTTATCGTGATCTGAGAGGACGGTCTTGGCATGTGCTCCATATAGTTTGACTCAGAAGTAGAATCAAAACAATCACGGAAACATATGTTATTATAGTAAAAATTAAAAAAAAAATATGCAAATCGAACTGGTCGGGACTATGACTCAAAGGGGGATGCCAATAAGCCATTTTACTAGGAAAATCATAGCAAATTCAACATTCGTATGAAAAAAACAACAAAACCTGATGCGTTCATGTCATTTTTTTATCAAGACCAGAGCAGACTATAACGATCCTCGCATATGCTCCAAAGTTTGACTCAGAAGGATACAACAAAAAGTGGTTAAACCAGGAAAAATATTGCAAAAATTACAAAAATGCACATGGCATTTTATAATAGTTAAATCGTCCCTAGTGTGTGAATGTGAGTGTGAACGGTTGTCTGTCTGTCTGTGTTGGCCCTGCGATGAGGGGGCGACTTGTACTCCGCTTTCCGCCCGAATGCTGCTGGGATAGGCTCCAGCACCCCGACTGGGACAATTGGTAGAAAATGGATGGATGGATGGTTAACAAAAAATTACAAATCGGACTTTAGGGGCTATGACAATCTTCGCATGTACCAAGTTTTTACACAAAAGTAGATGCAAAAAAAGCTGTTTGACCAGGGAGATCATAACGAATGCTATAGTTGCACGAAAATTAAAACAATTATATAGGGATGTCCGATAATGGCTTTTTGCCGATATCCGATATTCCGATATTGTCCAACTCTTTAATTACCGATACCGATATCAACCGATACCGATATCAACCGATATATGCAGTCGTGGAATTAACACATTATTATGCCTAATTTGGACAACCAGGTATGGTGAAGATAAGGTACCTTTTTTAAAAATTAATGAAATAAGATAAATAAATTAAAAACATTTTCTTGAATAAAAAATAAAGTAAAACAATATAAAAACAGTTACATAGAAACTGGTAATTAATGAAAATGAGTAAAATTAACTGTTAAAGGTTAGTACTATTAGTGGACCAGCAGCACGCACAATCATGTGTGCTTACGGACTGTATCCCTTGCAGACTGTATTGATATATATTGATATATAATGTAGGAACCAGAATATTAATAACAGAAAGAAACAACCCTTTTGTGTGAATGAGTGTGAATGGGGAGGGAGGTTTTTTGGGTTGGTGCACTATTTGGTGTAAGTGTATCTTGTGTTTTTTATGTTGATTTAATTTAAAAAAATAAAATAAATAAATAAATAAAAAAATTTAAAAAAACGATACCGATAATAAAAAAAACGATACCGATAATTTCCGATATTACATTTTAACGCATTTATCGGCCGATAATATCAGTAGGAAAAAAAGAAGTGATTAAACCAGAAAAAAAAATATCACAAATAAAGCACATTGTTCGTACGAAAATATTTACAAAAATGTACATGTTTTTTTTATAGTTGAAGTAAAAAAACAAAAGAAAATCGAAATGGAGGGGACAAAGGCAATCTCAACATGCTTCTATGGTTTGACTTAAAATGAGTTGACAATCAGCCTTTTTAACAGCAAAAACATTTTCAGGACCAGAGGGGACTACAGTCTCACAATCTTTGCATATGCTCCAAAGTTTGACTTGGAAGTACAGTCGACAAGAAAAAGTGGTTAGACCAGGAAAAATATCGCAAATACAGTCCATTATTCGTACAACAAAAATTCTGAAAATGTACATGTCGTTTTAATAACAGACGTTAACACAAAAATTGCAAATCGGAGTGGAGGGAACTATGACAATCTTTGAATAAACCAAGGTTTGACTGAAAAGTAGACATCAATAAGCCATACCCAGGGAGATCAAAGCGAATGCAACATTTGTACGAAAGAAAACAACAAAAAACGATAGCGTTCATGTCATTTTTATTATCGGTTGGGAACATCTCTGCGGTGCTGACCCATCTCCGCTCGGGATGGTTTCCTGCTGACCCCACTATGGACTGGACTCTTACTATTATGTTGGATCCACTATGGACTGGACTCTCACAATATTATGTCAGACCCACTCGACATCCATTGCATTTGGTCTCCCCTAGAGGTGCGGGGTTACCCACATATGCGGTCCTCTCCAAGGTTTCTCATAGTCATTCACATCGACGTCCCACTGGGGTGAGTTTTTCCTTGCCCTTATGTGGGCTCTGTACCGAGGATGTCGTTGTGGCTTGTGCAGCCCTTTGAGACACTTGTGATTTAGGGCTATATAAATAAACATTGATTGATTGATTGAGGTCTGAGGGGACGACTTTTGCACATGGTACATAATTTGCCTCAAAAGGAGAAAAAATAAGTAGTTAGACCAGCAACCACATTGCAAATACAGTGCACCATTTGTACGAAAATGTACATGTTTTTTTAATGCAAGTAAAAAAAAAACATGACAATGCTCGCATGGTTCCAAGGTTTGACTCAAAAGTAGGCAACAATAAGCCGTCTTACTAGGAGAAACATAGCGAATACAACATTTGAATGGAAAAAAAACAGACAAAACTCGATGCGATCATGTCGTTTTTAGCGGGACCAGATCAATATGAAAACAACATTTGTACAAAGACAACAACAACAATCAATAGTGTTCATGTCATTTTTATCAGGATTTGAGGGGATGATCTTCACATACAGTCCTGGTCAAAAGTTGACATACACTTGTAAAGAACACAATGTCATGGCTGTCTTGAGTTTCCAATAATTTCTACAACTCTTATTTTTTTGTGATAGAGTGATTGGAGCACATACTTGTTGGTCACAAAAAACATTCATGAAGTTTGGTTCTTTTATGAATTTATTATGGGTCTACTGAAAATGTGAGCAAATCTGCTGGGTCAAAAGTATACATACAGCAATGTTAATATTTGGTTGCATGTCCCTTGGCAATTTTCACGGAAAGCCATGCACAATTGAGCCAAACAGCTCAATTTTGGTTTCATCTGACATCACATGGACAAAGATAAGACCTTCTGGAGGAAAGTTCTGTGGTCAGATGAAATAAAATGTTCTTAGGGTCATTTGTATTTGCTTTTTCAATGTGTAGTTTACTTCTGTTTTAAGTGTTATTTTTTAGTCTGTCCTTTGCCTCTATTTCTTTATGGTGTACAGCCCTTTGTTCTTCAACTGTGGTTGTCTTTAAAGGCCTTTATAAATAAAGTTGGTATGGTATGGTATGATATGGTAAAAATGAAACTGTTTGGCCACAATACCAAGCAATATGTCTGGAGGAGAAAAGGTGAGGCCTTTAATCCCAGGAACACCATACCTACTGTCAAGCATGGTGGTGGTAGTATTATGCTCTGGGCCTGTTTTGCAGCCAATGGGACTGGTGCTTTACAGAGAGTAAATGGGACAATGAAAAGGGAGGATTACCTCCAAATTCTACCAAAAGCGCCTTATTGCAGTGAAACTTGCCAAGGGACATGTAACCAAATATTAACATTGCTGTATGTGATTTGGTCACATTTTCAGTAGACCCATAATAAATTCATAAAAGAACCAAACTTCATGAATGTTTTTTGTGATCAAAAAGTATGTGCTCCAATCACTCGATCACAAAAAAATAAGAGCTGTAGAAAGTATTGGAAACTCAAGACAGCCATGACATTATGTTCTTTACAAGTGTATGGAAACTTTTGACCACGACCGTATGTACAAAGTCTGACTTGGAAATAAAACAACTGGAGAATAAAACATTGCAAAAAAAAGTACATAATTCGTACCATAAAAATAATAAAAACCTACATGCCGTTTTTTGAATAGAAGTTAAAATACTGCATATTGGACGATGACGATTTTGGCATAAGTAGACAACAATAAGCTCTTGACAGGAAAAACATAGCCAACACAACATTTGTACGAAAAGAAACTGATCGGGTTCATGTCGTTTTTATTGTGACCAGAGCAGACAAACTTTGCATATGCTCCATACTTTTACTTAGAAGTAGAGAACAAGAAGTGTTTAAGCCAGGACTAAGATACAGTACCGTATTTTTCGGACTATAAGTCGCAGTTTTTTTCATAGTTTGGTCGGGGGTGCGACTTATACTCGGGAGCGACTTATGTGTGAAATTATTAACACATTATACACATAATAATAATAATAATAATAATATTTTCATTCAACCTAACTTATCTTTATAAAAAAGCAGATGGCTTTTGGTGGTTTTATTTTTAACACTTTCTTACACAACACTTCCAGATGTAAAATACACTGCAAAAATTTCAATTTCTGTCACTTTATCCTGCATCCTCTTTGTTGTGAATGTAGCACGCCTGTAAGGTGATTGGCGAAGAAGGAGGAAGCGTTGCTGTTGCGTAAATGAGGAGTGAGGATAGACGTGCGTGTGGAAAGAACGAGATAAGTTGAGCTGTGTTAGTATAGGTTGCTCAATAAAAGTTTAAAAAGAGCGTCAGACTTGGTGTGCACTTCTTCTGGACGCTACAATTGGTGTCAGAAGTGGGATGAAATGCCTTCCAGTTCGCCTTGCCATCAAACCTGGGAGTCTGCATTGAGGGCGGAATTGCCCCATGCCAAGCAGGGCGCACTGCACCTGTAGACGCTGCCTCTCTCCTTCCACCCTGTCTCTCTCTTTGCGACGACCTCACATCCGGGATTCACACAGACATCTGCAGTCGCTGCCGGCACCTTAAGTCCCCACTCAATGTCCTTCCCCTCCCGTTCCATCTTGACAAAGTCGCCAGGAAACATCGTGGCACGTACCTCCCGATGACGTAGCAGGCTGAGCACACAAGCAGCGCAGTATGCTCACACAAGCAGCGGCAGTATGCGCAAAGTTTTACTTCTGACACCAATTGTAGCGTCCAGAAGAAGTGCACACACTTGCCAACCCTCCCGGATTTTCCGGGAGACTCCCGAAATTCAGCACCTCTCCCGAAAACCTCCCGGGACAAAGTTTCTCCCGAAAATCTCCCGAAATTCAGGCGGAGCTGGAGGCCACGCCCCCTCCAGCTCCATGCGGACCTGAGTCCGCTTTCCCACAATATAAAGAACGTCTACAGTAAAGCAGTCCGTCTGCCGTAAACAGCAATGTTGTGACACTCTTAAACAGGACAATACTGCCATCTAGTGCATTTGATGAAAGCACTTTTGTGCGTGCCACACAGCAATGCATAATCAGAGAGGGTGTTCAGCATGGTTAGAAAGATAGTGACAGAGAATAGAACAAGGATGGACAATTCAACCCTTAACTCAACAATGAGTAGATGAGTGTTATGTGTGTGTATATGTGTAAATAAATGAACACTGAAATTCAAGTATTTCTTTTATATATATATATATATATATATATATATATATATATATATATATATATATATATATATATATATATATATATATATATATAGCTAGAATTCACTGAAAGTCAATTATTTCTTATATATATATATATATATATATATATATATATATATATATATATATATATATATATATCCATCCATCCATTTTTCCTTCGGGGTTGCAGGGATATATATATATATATATATATATATATATATATATATATATATATATATATATATATATATATATATATATATATATATATATATATATATATATATATATGAAATACTTGACTTGGTGAATTCTAGCTGTAAATATAAACCTCCCCTCTTAACCACGCCCCCAACCACGCCCCCCGCACCCCACCTCCCGAAATTGGAGGTCTCAAGGTTGGCAAGTATGAGTGCACACCAAGTCTGACGCTCTTTTTAAACTTTTATTGAGCAACCTATACTAACACAGCTCAACTTATTTCGTTCCTTCCACACGCACGTCTATTCTCACTCCTCATTTCCGCAACTCAAGAACACAACATCCACTTCAGCAGGTCGTTACACTATATTCTTTAAACACAGCAACACGTGTACCACAAATTAAATACACGACTTTACCTTTAATTTCTGTAAAGAAATACTTTGCAGTCCATGTCTTGTTGAAAACACGCCATTCGTCATCAACTTTTCTTTTTTTAGCGTCTCGGGGATAACCGGGCATCACTTGTCGCTGTGCACCGTCACTCACAGGCTACACACGGACATACGCCAATAAATAAAACTTTTCAAAATAAAAGCAGCACAGTTGTATTGCACGCACGACATAGATGTTTTTTTACATTTATTTTGTAATTTGTGATTGCCGCTGTTCACATTCACTCACTCACACACGCGCATACGTCCACACGGAAGTAATACAAATAACGCTTTTCAAAACAAAAGCAGCACCGTTGTACTGCACACTCGAGATATATACTTTTTTAAATTTATTTTGTAATTTATGATTGGCCTCACGCGGGCCGGACAGGGACGCACAAAGGGCCGGATGTGGCCCGCGGGCCGCAGAATGCCCAGGTCTGACGTAAGAGACTAGACGTATAAGATTTCATGGGATTTAGCGATTAGGAGTGACAGATTGTTTGGTAAACGTATAGCATGTTCTATATGTTATAGTTATTTGAATGACTCTTACCATAATATGTTACGTTAACATACCAGGCACGTTCCCAGTTGGTTATTTATGCCTCATATAACGTACACTTATTCAGCCTGTTTTTCACTATTCTTTATTTATTTTAAATTGCCTTTCAAATGTCTATTCTTGGTGTTGGCTTTTATCAAATAAATTTCCCCCAAAAATGCGATTTATGCTCCAGTGCGACTTATATATGTTTTTTTTACCTTCTTTATTATGCATTTTCGGCCAGTGCGACTTATACTCCGGAGCGACTTATAGTCCGAAAAATACGGTACATCATTCGTAAGATAACATTAACAGAAACTTACATTAAGTTTGTGTAATAGAAGTAAAAAAAAACGCACCAGACGATCTTTGCATGCTCCAAAGTCAACCCTCAAAGTACTTTTGCTTTAAAAGTTAACGTCGAAAGATAAATCGTACAGAGGCACTAAAATCGCAATCTGTCGTTAAAACCAGGAGTGTAAATCCAGTCCTATGGTGTAAATAAACCTATAGCCTAAGCTCCTCCTAAAGCCTCAAATGTGTCAGAATGCGCCTCAAGCCGCGTCTACCTGCTGACCTTTAAGTAACATTTAGCAGCCAGCAGCCGCTCGGCTCGCCTCTTCCTGCGACATGCTGCCGTGACGGACAGCTGAGGCCACACACACGCATGCACACACACACACACACACACACGCAGAGCAAGAAAGTCACGAATGAGCTCGCTTGTCTCTCGGGTGGACTCCATGTTTTAAAGCTTGATTAACGACTATCACGTCCATCGCTGAAAAACTCGCTGGCTTGTTTATGGAGGAGGTGGCCGCCTGAACGGGCCTGGTGTGGTTTCCCATCATGCTTTGGGGATGAGAACCGGAAAACTTGCAAGGGTATGATAAGCTGCATCCATCACGCCAGTCAACAACTGGACGTGAGCTCGGTACGTTCTCGCAAAGACATTGTCGTTGTTTCTTATCATGCAAGGATTCGTCGATTGATTCTGTTATTGTGGGAATTGATTGAACGAGTCATAAAGAAATTGAGGTAAAAAGGAGTGCAGTACTTGGCTGCAACCAGCAGAGGTGCTGTTGATTCTCCCGTCACTCGTTTACTGTCTAATAAAAGGAGGGAGAGTAAGAAATAAAAAATATTTTAATGAAAAATAATAATTACATTTAGATTAGTTATTATGCATATTAAATTATATTGCATATATACATCCAAAATAATACTTGAAAAATATTTAATAAAAAAAATAACAATTGATCGCTAATTTTCAATACAGGGAATTTACGCTAGTTGCAATATTAGCTTATATATTCATATACCAAAACAGACTATTTTTTAAATTTATTTAATTTAACAAAAGTTAAGTGCATCATACTTGCAGATCTTTCTGATATTATAGGCCTCTCAATAAGGTGAGATGGATTTATTTTCATTGTTTGAATAGAATAATACCGTATGTATTACCACAGTATTTGACTGCAACCAGCAGAGGTGCTGTTGATTCTCATGTCACTCGTTTACTGTCTAATAAAAAGAGGGAGGGTAAGAAAAAAAATTTTTTTAAATGAAAAATAACGACTCTTAAAAAAACAAAAATAAATTACATTCAGATTAATTATTATGCAGATTAAATTATATTGCATATATGCTATAACATCCAAAATAATACTTGAAAAATATTTAATTAAAAAAATGATAATTGATCGCTAATTTTCAATATAGGGAATTTGGGCTAGTTGCAATATTAGCTTATATACTGTATTCATACACCAAAACAGACTATTTCTTTATTCATTTAATTTAATAAAAGTGAAGTGCATCATACTAGTAGATCTTTCTGATGTTATAGCCCTCTCAATAAGGTGAGATGGATTTATTTTCATTGTTTAAATAGAATAATACTGTGTGTATTACCACAGTACTTGGCTGCAACCAGCAGAGGTGCTGTTGATTTTCCCTTCACTCGTTTACTGTCTAATAAAAGGAGGGAGAGTAAGAAAACATTTATTTGTTTTTTTTAAATGAAAAATAACGACTCTTAAAAAACTAAAATCAATTACATTCGGATTAGTTACTATGCAGATGAAATTATATTGCGCATATGCCATAACATCCAAAATAATACTTGAAAAATATTTAATTTAAAAAATAACAATTGATCGCTAATTTTCACTATAGGGAATTTACGCTAGTTGCAATATTAGCTTGTATATTATTATACCAAAACAGACTATTGTTTTTATTCATTTAATTAAAAAAAAAGTGAAGTGCATCATACTGGCTTTCTGATATTACAGCCCTCTCACTAAAGTGTGATGGATTTTTTTTCATTGTTTAAATAGAAGTGCAGTACTTGGCTGCAACCAGCAGAGGTACTGTTGATTTTCTCTTCACTCGTTTACTGTCTAATAAAAGAGGGAGAGTAAGAATTTTTTTTTTTTTTAATGAAAAATAACGACTCTTAAAAAAACTAAAATAAATTACATTCAGATTTATTATTATGCAGATTAAATTAAATTGCGCATATGCCATAACATCCAAAATAATACTTGACAAATATTTAATTAAAGAAATAACAATTGATCGCTAATTTTCACTATAGGGAATTTACGCTAGTTGCAATATTAGCTTGTATATTAATACAACAAAACAGACTATTTTTTTCTTTATTTAATTTAACAAAAGTGAAGTGCATCATACTGGCAAATCTTTCTGATACTATAGCCCTCTCAATAAAGTGAGATGGATTTATTTTCATTGTTTAAATAGAATAGAAGAATACTGTATGTATTACCACAGTAATTGGCTGCAACCAGCAGAGGTGCTGTTGACTCTCCCTTCACTACTGTCTAATAAAAAGAGGGAGAGTAAGAAAACATTTATTTGTTTTTTTAATGAAAAATAACGACTCTTAAAAAAATAAAAATAAATTACATTCAGATGAATTATTATGCAGATTAAATTATATTGCAAAATAATACTTGAAAAATATTGAATTTAAAAAATAACAATTGATCGCTAATTTTCACTATAAGGAATTTACGCTAGTTGCAATATTAGCTTATATACTGTATTTATATACCAAAACTGACTATTTTTTTATTCATTTAATTTAAAAAAAAGTGAAGTGCATCATACTGGCAGATGCTTTCTGATATTACAGCCCTCTCACTAAGGTGTGATTGATTTTTTTTCATTGTTTAAATACTGTAGAAGTGCAGTACTTGGCTGCAACCAGCAGAGGTGCTGTTGATTTTCTCTTCACTCGTTTACTGTCTAATAAAAAGAGGGAGAGTAAGATTTTTTATTTATTTTTTAATGAAAAATAACGACTCTTAAAAAAACAAAAATAAATTACATTCCGATTAATTATTATGCAGATTAAATTAAATTGTGCATATGCCATAACATCCAAAATAATACTTGAAAAATATTTCATTAAAAGAATAACAATTGATCGCTAGTTGCAAAATTAGCTTGTATATTAATATACCAAAACAGACTAATTTTTTCTTTATTTAATTTAACAAAAGTGAAGTACATCATACTGGCAGATCTTTCTGATATTATAGCCCTCTCACTAAGGTGAGAGGGCTTTTCATTGTTTGAATAGAAGAATACTGTATGTATTACCACAATAAATAAATAATAGTAAAGGAAAAAAACAATCCCACTTCGCTTCTTAAAGCCTATTTTCCTGAATGTAACAGCTGCATACAAAGCTTTTATATTTCCTTTATACTCTAATCATTAGAGCGCCAAAGGGGGCAAGGGGGCACACCTCCCTATCCTCGCAGCAGAATAATAAGAGAAAAGTAAATATATATAAATATATATGTGTGGCATATTTATGTATAAGGACTCTGATGTGGCCAATACAAATCCCACTGAGCAGAGATTAGCTCATTAAAATGAGAAATAAGATGTTCGGCGCTGGAAACAGTGATGGGAATTAAGCAAATGCAACCTTACATTATGACATTAATGGGGAAAAAACAAACACACACAAAAGACCATTAGTATTGTGCGTTGAGAGCATTAGCATGACTATAAATGATTACTAACGGGAAGTAGCTAATTGTCGATTTTATTTTTTGGGACAAAGGAGGATGGTGCGCGTCGTCACTAAATGCAGCCCTTGAGCTAAAAAAACAAAAAACAAAACATGAACTGGCTTAGTATTTATTCATAAAACAACAAGAAAAATGTGCATGATAAAGTGGAGACTATTTAAAATGACTAATATTTTCTTACATTTCACTTAAAAACACGACAAATATGGTGGTTATAGTCAGAGTCGGGATGATTTCGGCGGATAAGGACAAAAATATTTGACCTTTAGCGACCCCGGCACGGCTGATCGGCGGTCTGCTGCTTTGGTCTGGGTTCTGGACTCAAATTTGGAGGGCCTTTTCATTATGGTCTTCTTCCTTTACAGTTCTTTTTGGTGCTGAATCTATTAAATACGGTGCATTTTCTATTGTACTGTATCACCGGTGCTGAGCTCATCATTGATTTATATCCTGCACACGCACACGCACACACACACACACACACACACACACACACACACACACACACACACACACACACACACACACACACACACACACACACACACACACACACTCTGGCAACAGAAGCAGGATTGAAACCCCTCCCCCTTCCCTGTGTTGCTTTTATTTACATTCCAGGTAAGCAACATGAGAGGTTTAGTGCGTTGTTATTATCATAGTCAGCATTTTTATTCGATTGAATTAATTATGTCATTCTCATCTGTGGAATATTTAAAAAAAAAGCTAGAATATTAGTTTAAAAAAAGGGCATGCGAATAATGTGATGCTTATGGAATATTGTATTTATGCCTACACTTGCACAACTCAACATTAAATTGTATTTTTTATTTATAACATGATTACAATTATGGATAGTCCAAACCCACAAAAACTTATTTTTATTCTCAAATTTGTACATGTTTTTGGTTTTATTTTGTGCAAAGTCCAGCTGTTGAGAATAAAGAATATGAAGTATGAAAAAAAAGGAATTCAGGTTAGTCCCACAGGACATCTCACCTGTCACACAGGCACACCGCCTCCTAAAAATAAAAAGGAAAAATAAGATCTGAGGAAATATTACCTAATAGGATGAAAAATAGATGTAAGGGTCTGACAATGAATACTAAACAAGACAACACACTCTTTTTGCTCTTTCAAAACAAAAGCCCCCAGAAAAACGGACAAAAATTATTTAAATGCATGTAAAAAAAAAATAGTTGTATTCCCATTAAATGTCAATATAGAGGAACTGGCATCACATTAGGATAATTACCCTGTGATTGACAGGCGGCCAGTCCTAGGTGTGCCCCGCCTTTCGACCTAAAAGTTGGCTGGGATAGGCTCCAGCATTCCCGTAACAATAATGACACCAAACGATATAGACAATGACTCGATTTCGGTTGGTTGTCTATATATATGTTCTGCTGTAATTGATTGGCGAATAGTCACATGACGTAAACAGCGGCTCTTGCCCTTAAAGTCAGCTGGGGTAGGTTCCAGCATTTCCATGAAAATAATGACAACAAGTTGTATGGAAAATGAATGGATTTTAGTTGTTTGTGAAAATCTAAGCTGATGTGACTGACTGGAGATGTGTACCATTTCTATTGCACCCAAAGTCGGCTGGGATAGGCTCCAGCATTGCCCTGAAATTAATGACAGCAAGTGGTATAGTAAATAAATGGATTTTGGTTGTTTTTCCTTTTTGTGCCCTGTTGTGATTAAATGGCAACCAGACCAGGCTGCTCTCCCCTAAAAATGAGCTGGGATAGACTCCAGCACCCCCAGCTACCATGAAAGGACAAGCGACAGAAAATGGATGGATGGATGGAGGCGGTATGGTAAATGAATGGATTTTGGTTGTTTTTCTTTTTGTGCCATGTTGTGACTAGACGGTAACCAGACCAGGCTGCTCCCCCCTAAAAATTAGCTGGGATAGGCTCCAGCACCCTCAGGGACCATGAAAGGACAAGCGACAGAAAATGGATGGATGGATGGAAGCGGGATGGTAAATGAATGGATTTTGGTTGTTTTTCTTTTTGTCCCCTGTTGTGATTAAATGGCAGCCAGACCAGGCTACTCCTCCCCCCAAAAATTAGCTGGGATAGGCTCCAGCACCCCCAGCGACCATGAAAGGACAAGCGACAGAAAATGGGTGGATGTATGGAAGCGGTATGGTAAATGAATGAATTTTGGTTGTTTTTCTTTTTGTGCCCTGTTGTGATTACATGGCAGCCAGACCAGGCTGTCCTATCCCCGCAAAACTAGCGGGGATAGGCTCCAGCCTTCCTATGAAAATAATATTAAGAAGCGATATAGAAAATGAATGGGTTTTATTTGTTCGTCTCTTTGTTGCCCGACTGTGATTGAATGGGAACCATACCGGGCTGCTCCCCCCTTGAAGTCAGCTGGGATAGGTACCGGCATTCCTATGAAAAGAACGTAAACAAGCGAAATAGAACATTTATGGAATTTGGTTGTTTTTCTTTTTGTGCTATGTTGTGACTGAATGGCGACCAGACCAGAAGTCCTACCAGAACAGTCAGCTGGGATAGGCCCCAGCATTCCTATGAAAAGAATGACAACAAGCGATATAGAAAATGAATGGAATTTGATTGTTTGTCTTTTTGTGATATGTTGTGACTGAATGGCGACCAAACCAGACGTCCTACCAGAAAAGTCAGCTGGGATAGGCTCTAGCATTCCTGTGAAAAAATTGAGAACAAGCGATATATTAAAAAAATATAAAGGGATTTAGGTTGTTTGTCTCTTTGTTGCCTAGTTGTGATCGACTGGCAACCAGAACAGGCATCCTACCAGAAAAGTCAGCTGGGATAGGCTCCAGCATACCTGTAAAATAATAAAAAAATCAAAAAAATCAAGGGAGTTTGGTTGTTTGTCTTTTTGTTGCCTGGTTGTGATCGACTGGCGACGAAAACAGGGTCCCAACCCTAAACTCAGCTGGGGTAGGCCCCAGCTCCCCTGCCACCCCAACGAGGCTACACAAAATAAGAAAATGCACACAAAACAACAAGCCCTTATTGTGTGTGTTTTCTGGCTGATTTAAATATATGTGAGAGGAATGGCGGCGGTTTCTGTCTTTTTTTCAACCCAAGAAGGAGACCGCCCATGTGTGCTTTTGTTATTTTTTTCACTGTCCTGCTTGCTTTTCCCCTCCTCACAATTAACTGGAATAGGCTCCATCATTCCTATGAAAATAATAAGGAGAAGCGATATAGAAAATGAATGGGTTTTGTTTGTTCGTCTCTTTGTTGCCCGGCTGCTATTGAATGGCAAACAAACCGGGCTGCTCCCCCCTTAAAGTCAGCTGGGATAGGTTCCGGCATTCCTATGAAAATAATGAGAACAAGCGATATATAAAAAAATGAATGGAATTTGATTGTTTGTCTTTTTGTGATATGTTGGGACTGAATGGCTACCAGACCAGGCGTCCGACCGGAAAAGTCAGCTGGGATAAGCTCCAGCATTCCTGTGAAAAAATTGAGAACAATCGATAAATTAAAAAAAAAATATATATATATTTTGGTTGTTTGTCTCTTTGTTGCCTAGTTGTGATCGACTTGGGACCAGAACAGGCGTCCTACCAGAAAAGTCAGCTGGGATAGGCTCCAGCATTCCTGTGAAAAATTTTTAAACATAAAAAAAAAATCAAGGGATTTTGGTTGTTTCTCTTTTTTTTGCCTGGTTGTGATCGACTGGCGACCAGAACAGGCTCCCAACCCTAAAGTCAGCTGGGGTAGGCCCCAGCTCCCCTGGCACCCCAACGAGGCTACACAAAATAAGAAAATGCACACAAAACAACAAGCTCTTATATAGAAAATGAATGGGTTTTGTTTGTTTGTCTCTTTGTTGCCCGGCTGCGATTGAATGGCGAACAAACCGGGCTGCTCCCCCCTTAAAGTCAGCTGGGATAGGTTCCGGCATTCCTATGAAAAGAATGAGAACAAGCGATATAGAAAATGAATGGAATTTGATTGTTTGTCTTTTTGTGATTTGTTGTGACTGAATGGTGACCAGACCAGGCGTCCTACCAGAAAAGTCAGCTGGGATAGGCCTCAGCATTCCTGTGAAAAAATTGAGAACAAGAGATATATTTAAAAAACAAAAAAAATCAAGGGATTTTGGTTGTTTGTCTTTTTGTTGCCTGGTTGTGATCCACTGGCGAACAGAACAGGCGTCCTACTAGAAAAGTCAGCTGGGATAGGCTCCAGCATTCCTGTGAAATTTTTTTAAAAAATTAAATAAAAAAATCAAGGGATTTTGGTTGTTTGTCTTTTTGTTGCCTGGTTGTGATCGACTGGCGAACAGAACAGGCGTCCTACTAGAAAAGTCAGCTGGGATAGGCTCCAGCATTCCTGTGAAAACATAAAAATTAAAAAATCAAGGGATTTAGGTTGTTTGTCTTTTTGTTGCCAGGTTGTGATCGACTGGCGACCAGAACAGGGTACCAACCCTAATGTCAGCTGGGGTAGGCCCCAGCTCCCCTGGCACCCCAACGAGGCTACACAAAATAAGAAAATGCACACAAAACAACAAGCCCTTATTGTGTGTGTTTTCTGGCTGATTTAAATATATGTGAGAGGAAAGGCGGAGGTTTCTTTCTTTTTTTCAACCCAAGAAGGAGACCGCCCATGTGTGCTTTTATTTTTTTTTTTTTATGTGCAACAACTCCTTGTCTTCCCTGGCAGTGTTGCCTTCACTGTCCTGCTCGCCTTTCCCCTCCTCGCAAGCTCCCACAAGCCGCCTTCCTCTCTCTCCTCCTCCTCCTCCTATTTACACAAACGTCACTTCAAGTCCCTCCCTGTTTGAATCTCATTAGTTTCTTGTGTGTTTCTCCCTGTCAATAATCCCGAATCCAGACTCTCTCTATTTCCATCCCTCTCTATCTGTCAATCAGCGCCGCCTTTGAACTGAAAACCACTCCGACCAACTTCAACTCTCTCAATCCGAGCGCCGCGGCTCCTACTCCGGCTTCCCCTTTTCCGAGAGTCACCCTTCTTTTTTGGGACTTTTCTCTTTTTTTTTTCCAAAGGGGGGATAGAACATAAAACGCGCTTTTTGTAAGGGGGAAGCGGTCAACACGACACCCCGAAACTTTTTCGACGGTGAGGTTGTTGTTTTTTTTTTTTTTTAGTTTCTTCTTTCCAACGCCCCCCACCCCGCTGCCGTCTTCACTGACGCCGAAAGTGGGGAACGAAAATGCCGCAACTTAACGGCGGTGGAGGGGACGACTTGGGCGCCAACGATGAGATGATCTCCTTTAAAGACGAAGGGGAGCAGGAGGAGAAAATCTCGGAAAACTCTTCGGCCGAAAGGGATTTAGCGGACGTAAAGTCTTCGCTCGTCAACGAGTCGGAAACGAATCAGAACAGCTCGTCCGACTCGGAGGTAAGTTCAGGCTCCGGAGTGGAGTTCCAGGCACGGCCCCGGCTAGCTCAACTCACCCCGCCCCGCCTGCGGAGCCTCTCCGCCGGTCAACTTGTAGCGAAACTTCGGCCCTGTCAGAGCCTTGGTGGTGCTTTGCTAACACACATTGCTTTTCTCCCAAGGCGGAGAGACGGCCTCCGCCTCGGTCTGAAACTTTCAGAGACAAAACGCGAGAAAGTTTAGAGGAGGGTGAGTGTTTTGCGGCTTTTTATGTAACAACACGCACTTTTATTTTTATTGTTAAAAAACTTCTCTCTTCCTTTCCGCCATGTTAGCTGCGAAAAGGCAAGATGGAGGGCTGTTCAAGAGCCCACCGTACCCGGGCTACCCGTTTCTTATGATCTCTCCGGATCTCGCCAGCCCCTACCTTCCCAATGGATCACTTTCCCCAACAGCACGCACAGTAAGTTTTTCATGTTTTTTTCTTCTTTTAACTGCCGCTCTGCATAAACACTGAGGCAAATTGCAGTGTTGTCAGTGTAAAAGATTGCAAAAAGCGAGTTTTGCAACTGTCCGTGAAGTGTACAGTTGTGGAGCTGTCAGTCAGAGCAGCTAGCATGCTAGGTGGCTAATGAAAAGGGACAATGCAAGTGTATATATGCTTATGTGTGCGTGTATAATTACTATAATCACAAAAATACTATTATTACTCAGGTTATTTTCTTTTATTACGTACACGCTTTTTGTGTGAATCCACTAAATAATGCATTTAGTGTGTGTGTGCAGCCTCATTTAAAATGCCCTTTTTTCCCTCTGAAAGCAATGAAATATGCAAATGAGCATTGTGGCGCTATTTGCATGATGTGTCAAAAGTGTGAGGACATGTCAAAAGGTGCATGCACTCCCAATTGTTTTCAACATTTTTATTTCATACGCATCTCCAGAGGAAATTACCACCTTTAAAAATACACAACAGTAAAGCATTTAAAGACGTGTTTATAAATATATGCATGTTATTTATTTAGCCGGGCTATAATTATGCACCTCGCACAGTCCCACTGGACTATAAGCAGCATAATTTTCTACATCATTTTTTCTCTCTCTTTTTTTTTTTTTTTTTTTTTTTTTATAAAACGGTTGCAATTACAAGTGTGCGTTTTAGGACCTGTCATCTCATTTTACAAGGTTAAGGCGAAGGCTAGGCATTTACGAAATAGGAGCCCTGCTCTGCTCCAGCCCCCCTTTTCCCACCACTACCTCAATTATAAAAAAAGAAAAAAAAAAGAAAATGTGCACACCTTGAAAATAAATACGCTCTTTTGTGTGGTAAACTGAGGCTGCAAACATTGTTGATGTGTACACTCCAAATGTTGTAATTGCCTGCATTTGATTTAGTTGTATTAGTCACCAGTTACGACACGAGCGTCTCACACACACACACACACACACACATACACACTTCCTTGTCGCAGTGATGCTCTTTTAATCCCACCTCAAGAAAGTGAGCCTTATTTTTTACTCCATAGATTTCCCATATGTCCCACATTTTTCCGAAATGTAAAATTAATCGGCGTGTGTCCATTAGCCATTAGCGGCTTTGATGTTGGCGGGGGGCTCCGATATCAATGTATTAAAGCGGCCATTAATAATTCACCTGGACATTGATTAGCTGTCTCGCTCCCTAACGTGGACAATACGACTGCAATGAAAAGTGTCACGAAAAAAAAAGGCCACTTCTCCACTTTTGATTTTTATATTTTCCAGACAAATTTGAACCTTTTTTTTTTTTTTATTTACTTTTTGAAAAGATGATATTGCATTAAATCCAACGTTCTTCCTGATTTCACTTTACAATGGGAGGTGTTTATTTTGACACAACTTCTTTACATCAGAGAATGCATGCTGTAGTGAAGAACGCACTTGGCCGAAAAGGAGTAGGAAGAAGAGTTTATTCCACCCAACGCCTGTCCTCTGATGCTAGAGTGCAGGAAATAACCGTGCAAAATCTAGTGTATGTTTTGTCGATTCGCCGTGCACAACAAGCTCCTCTGTGCGCTCCCTCCATTGATCGATTTATAGATTTCAATTTTGGATCATTTTCTCCTGTAGCGGGCCCCTGGGGTGGCACCCCTTACACTTTAAAAACCCCTGGGTGGTGAGAGAGGGGGGGGTTAACATAATTTGTGTGACCCCCGGGAGCCATAATCAGTGGGAATTTGTTTCCCCTACCACCTAAATCCAAAGAGGCTCACAATTTAGCATCATTTAGCAATTTGACGAACTCAGACCGCCAACACCCCCCCACTCCCACACTTCTGCCGTACCCCTGTGACCCCCCCCTCCTGCTTCTTTTTCCTTAAAGCTAGCACAAAGGCTCGGCAGGCACAGGTTGAATCGCTGCAGCCTTCTTTGTTAAGACACCGGGGTTAAGTCCGGTTCTGGGGCTGGGGGGTGGGTGCACCATCCCACCTCAACAGGTTCCCGAGAACCGGGGGGGGGGGGGGGGGGATTTACGTCCTGCCCCCCCCACCACCACCACCCCAATGTTAAGATATGTGACGCCAACCTTGGTCCCTATAAGTATCCAGGCCCGGATACATTTAGGGTCACAACCTATAATTACAAGGAAGGGGACATAAATGTTTATATGAAGAAAAAAGTAATTTAACACCCTGCTTTTCCTATTTTAATACCACGCAGCATCCTTTTGTGGCCTTATCGTCTTCTAATTGGCACACGGCGACAGCATCTCGGGCTAAACATGGCGGCATTGTCAGCACAACAATGCGTCATCGTATGGATTACGTGTGTTCGCCTCCTGTAAATGGATGTATTTTGCATTTTAGGCATGATTTTAATGCGGATTTAAAGGATCGGGCGAGGGGGGAAGAGGGGGGGACACCTTATCAAATTGGCTTTACATGCTAATGGGGCCTAATTGGTGTCGGCAGGGGGGGCTGCGGCGCGCAATCCCGTTGCCTCTTGGCCGCCAAAATGCACCGGGAATGTCGCGGCGAGGTTGCGGCCCCCTTTTGTCTTGCAAATCACTTTTGTCGACGATAAAGTGCGGCGGGTGGAAGCGGCTCCTTTCCTTCGCCCTCCCCTCTAGCTCTTCTTCCTCTCTGTGTGCACAGAAAAAGGTTATTTTTCCAGCACTCGTAAAAAAAAAAAAAAAAAAAAAAAAAAAAAATCTGCTTTGGATTTGACGAGTTAAGAGAAAGGGGACGGGGGGGGGGGGCAAAGAAAAGTTTGGCACACTAAAACCAGAGGAGGCCTGCAAGACATTAGCGCCGCACAGTTTCTCGGTTAATTAGTCCAAAATGTAATTGTTCACACTCTGCCAGTAGAGAGAGCAACACTCGGGGGGGGGGGGGAGAAGTGGCCGTTTTTTTTCTTCTTTTTCTTTTATTGTATTTTTGAAACCATAAATCACTGGCATATTTGTGCCGTGATTCAGATGTAGGCTCGACCTCTCCCATCTCGACATGTGGTAAATTGTGAAGTCAATGAATCGCAGATGTAGAGGTGCAGGGGGGGGGTGAGAAGCAGTACAGTAAGGTTTTGTTAGTGACTGGCAAATGAATGGAAAAGATTAGTGCTGTAAATATTTACTGAGATGTGCGTGTGTGTGTGTGCGTATATGTTGTCCCCTCCCCGCTATAGTCCCCCTCCCTGGATGCTTGGGGGGGGGGGTCTTAATGTCTGATTCAGATGGTTCTGGCCGCAGCCCGACAACAACAAATATGTTATAAACAACGGAACAAAATGGACATTTTTGAAGACATTGTTATCAAGTGTATTTATTTTATGTTATTCATGAGTATATATTTTGCTCGGAAATAATTTGTGATTTGAAATAAGAATTCCAATTTTATCCTTTTATTCATGTTATTGAAAATGTATATTTATACATCACATCAGTATTTTTGATATGTTTTTCTGTGACATATTTTCATCTTACGTCAATGCTCTCCCACTGTGCCTAGAATAAAAAAAGCATTAGTTTAGCAGCTGTGCGCTAGCCAGTACACCCCCCCCCGACTCGAAGCACCCCCTACCCACTGTAACCCCCCCGCCTTTTCCTCTTTCCCTGCCTTGCTCTTTCTCCCATGCGTTTCTATAGAGCTGCACACAAAGATAGCACTGTACATCTGGAATGCGACTTTCGTCGTCTTGTTATAAATATAGGGCCCGACTGCTGCTGTGTTAAACTGGTATATTTAGCTTCTTCATATTTACTCGTCTTTCTATTTAATCTGCCGCGTAAAAAAAAAAGAGCCGAAATGCCCAAAATAAATGGAGTGTATTCTGCAGACCCCAGAAGCTAACATCAGAATATTCATCTCGAGTGTCACGTGTACACCAAAATGGCACATTTGATTTCACCTGCAAGCCTTGACGAAGTGCACTGAATGTTGTGTAAAGAGTCGCTCGTCGCTCACAGTGGGAAGTAGGGAAGAGGGAGGGAAAGTACAAGAAAGCGGGAAATGTGTTTGTGTGTGGAGGCTGGACCAAGGGGGGGGGGGGGGACGGTCCGGGGGCGGCAGCGGCATTGGACTGCGGGGTCACTCTCACAAAAGGCGTCTGAATAGAGTGCATAATTGCTGTTAATGGCGGGGCAATGAGAGCAGCGACAGTTCCTGGTTAGATGTCCAAACAATGGCACCATCCCTCCCCCCCGAGCTGAACCCCCCCCACCCCAGTGCCCGACACGGACCGAGCGGGGAAGTTTGGAAATTTGAACAAGTTTCAATTTTCAACTCGGAGCAGAGCAAGTGTGAGCTTTCTGACGCCCACCCACCAAACGCCAAGTTCCACCCAGCCCCCGCTCCCACTCCCCCCCCCCAAGCGCACGCCCACTCTCCCCTGGTTGTCGTCATCCAAAAAAACCGCCCCTCACCCCCCCATGACGCCGGAGGAATTCTCGCGTTGACGGCCCTGTGTTTGGATTGTGCGGCAAGTTTGGGAAGGGGTCAAAGTGCGCCGGCGCTGACATGTTGTCGTTCAGCAAGGAGATTCCCCTTCCAGCTAGGCCCCCCCCCCCCCCCCCTTTTTTTTTTTTGCCCGCTCACCTCCGTCATACCAACTTAAAGTGACTGCTACGGCTCTGCCACAGTCCCATGGCAGCTCTAATGATCATGTGTGCAGATAACGACCCAACTGTGCTAGTGTGCAGCGTGTGTCAGAAAAGACAGAAAAATGTATATAAAATACATAATAATACTCAATAACAAATAAATAGAAACATACACTTTTTTTTCCTGCTTTCCTGTTCTCAATGTTCATGTTTTTAGTGCAGTTTGCAGCCGGTTTAAGTAAAGACAAAAAAAAATTGATATATAATTTGTTATTTTTTAAATAATAAAATGAGGGAACAAATAAGCTTTTTTTCTGCTTTGCTGTTGTCAATGTTCATGTTTTTTTTTTTTAGTAGAGAATTTATCTGGTGTAAAATGAAATATCCATCCATCCATTTTCTATACCGCTTATTCTTATTAGGATGGTGGGGGTAAGCTGGAGCCTATCCCAGCTGACTTGGGGCGAGAGGCAGGGTACACCCTAGTCTGGTCACCAGCCAATCGCACAGCACATATAAACAAACAATCATTCGCACTCATATTCATACCTATAGACAATTTGGAGTCTCCAATTAACTTCCGGCTTCCTCCCACATTCCAAAAATATACATGTTGTGTAAAAAGAAATAAAAGAGCTTAAATTGCATATCTGCACTTTTTTGGGGGATAAATTGGGTCACCAGCAATGAAAATAATCAAAAATAAACTTTTGTAGATAATCGTTTTCATATAATGTCTAACCAATTATTGGTACATCCATCCAGAAAGGCATTTTATTCGTATCTTTCCGTCGTAAATTGCCTCCCGACGGGAAGCGAGCCGCTCAGCGTGTACAAAACACTTAACGGGTCTGCCGTTTAAGGTGATAAAACTCCTGGCCGTGTATTTTTTTTAATCTGACTAATTAAACTTTTAATTGTATCTGGATAAGCTCCGCGAGGAGTTAAACGTGATTGTGTGCGTAAACGTCGGAAAGCGGCGCGGGGCCACTAATGAGGCCGAACGTCTGCGGCTCCGTCATGAAAGGTGGTAAAGGTGAGGGGAGATTTACGAGCGCGCTCGGGAATAAATTCATCTGCTAATCTGCGGATTATGCCGGGATTTCCACACATAAAAGAAAAAAGTTTGACTTAAAAATGCATAATAACGTATACCGCCCTCAGTGCGAAGTAAGATTTCCTGTTTTTTTAAGCCTGTGTTGATGAACAAATTCCGGCGGAAAAGCAGATTAACGGCAAATTCCAATGTTGGCTCCTAAAGCAGATGTTGGAAACCTATTTACACAACAATAATACGCCTCTTGTAAAGAGACAGCTGTCAACTTGTTACAGGCCGAGATAACATTTCATGTGAACAGCTTGTTACGTCCACACATGGCCCAACTCCCTAGCATGGGGGCCCTGCCAACTATTATATTGAACGTAATGGGCTGTGGAGCGCATCTATGGTCTGATTTGATTATTTAAAGTTTACAACTCGTGTGGTTTTTCTCTTCTCATTCCATAGTTTTGATTTGTAATTAAATCCACAATTCAACCATTATATTTGTCGCCAACAGTTGTTATTCTGTGCTAACTATTATTGGAAATATTGACTTTCGTATCAATATTAGATGTGTTTTTACCAAAATATATCTTATATCCAGGGCAAAAAAAGGACTGACTTACCAGCACGACCACTTGATTCTCCGCTGGCCATAAAGATAGAGTAAAAGAAGCCATCGCAACCTTTGTTGGAAAAGATTTAGGCCCACACCACTTTATGATCATACAACACAAACAATAGACATTTGACTTTTTATTGATAATATGAGAGAGACTTGAAACACGACGGCAGCTGTAACTCAGGAGATACTTTTGTTTACAAAATCTCCCCGTCAGGTGCGCCAGAAAAACCTAGCGCACGTTTCCAGCCTTCACAATAAAATTGCTGTGTGTAATATCCTGTCTAAGTGCGCAAACAAAACAAGAGTCCAAGAGGAATAGCTTACATGTAGTGTTGTCCCGATACCAATATTTTGGTACCAGTACCAAAATTATTTCGATACTTTTCTAAATAAAGGGGACCACAAAAAATTGCATTATTGGCTTTATTTTAACAAAAAATCTTAGGGTACATTAAACATATGTTTCTTATTGCAAGTTTGTCCTTAAATAAAATAGTGAAGATACTAGACAACTTGTCTTTTAGTAGTAAGTAAGCAAACAAAGGCTCCTAATTTAGTCTGCTGACATATGCAGTAACATATTGTGTCATTTTCCATTCTATTATTTTGTAGAAATTATTAGGACAAGTGGTAGAAAATGAATTATTAATCTACTTGTTCATTTACTGTTAATATCTGCTTACTTTCTCTTTTAACATGTTCTATCTACACTTCTGTTAAAATGTAATATTCATTTATTCTTCTGTTGTTTGGATGCTTTACATTAGTTTTGGATGAAATTTGGGTATCAATCCGATACCAAGTAGTTACAGGATCATACATTGATCATGTTCAAAGTCCTCATGTGTCCAGGGACGTATTTCCTGAGTTTATAAACATAATATGAATTTAAAAAAATGAGAGAAGAAAAAAATATTGACGTAATCATAGTAGTATCGGTGGCAGAGGGGTTAGTGCATCTGCCTCACAATACGAAGGTCCTGAGTAGTCTTGGGTTCAATCCCGGGCTCGGGATCTTTCTGTGTGGAGTTTGCATGTTCTCCCCGTGACTGCGTGGGTTCCCTCCGGGTACTCCGGCTTCCTCCCACCTCCAAAGACATGCACCTGGGGATAGGTTGATTGGCAACACTAAATTGGCCCTAGAGTGTAAATGTGAGTGTGAATGTTGTCTGTCTATCTGTGTTGGCCCTGCGATGAGGTGGCGACTTGTCCAGGGTGTACCCCGCCTTCCGCCCGATTGTAGCTGAGATAGGCTCCAGCGCCCCCGCGACCCCGAAGGGAATAAGCGGTAGAAAATGGACGGATGGATGGATAGTAGTATCGACTAGATATGGTACTTTTCAGAGGCGGTATAGTACCGAATATGATTCATTAGTATCGTGGTACTATACTAATACCGGTATACCGTACAACCCTACTTACATGTTACTATTGTTTTGCCCTTGAAGTAACAATACCTTCATGCAAGTTGCAGTGATGGAATGTTGCAATACGAGTACACTTTCACTTGCAGTTCATTTTATATTTCAAAACTGCACTTTTAAGACTGTGGAAAAAAATGATAATACAGATTTGAGACATGTTTAATACTTAAATGCAGATCGAATCAATTTAGAACTTTATGAATCGAAATCAAATCTATTTGGGGAATTAGGCAGTCCTAGTTATCGTAAGAATTTATCGGGATGGGAGAAAACATTGTTTTTCTGATTTTAGCAAAGCAAATGTGAACAAATCTGAATCCATTTCTAACTAATTTAGAATATTCCTCTGTCCTTTTTTATTGCTTTTACTACAATCATTCTGCTTGTGTTATTGGCACATGGTAATTTTTTTTACAATAACATTATTGATCTGCAATTACAGTCGCAAATCAATTCGAATCACAGACCTCTGAGTTGTAATGCTGCTGAATCTCAAGATTTACAGTGTTAACTCTTATGCGGTATTAAGTCTCAGAGAGTTGTTATGAAGTTAGTCAACTTCATAACAAACACAAAAGACAAATAAATTGGATGCAGGTGTGTTGCGTAAATTATTTCGCAAGAACAAAACATGGCAAAAAGAATAAGTGCTAATTATGATCATTTTTGTTTCAATAGTCATGACATGAATTGTCCATTTTGTTTCCTGTGCCCCCAAATTCTGTATTTATTTCAGCCAAAGACCCTCCAGACCTCCCGCATATTCATTTCAAGGCGGCATGTCATCCTTGTTTGGGGAGGTCAATTCCCAAAGTGAGCAAATTGACTCACGGCATTGAGTGAATTGTCAATTGGCCTCCCTGGAGAGGTCAGAGTGAATGAAGTGTCTTGTTTGGACAACTGTCCCCGCCCGAGATTGAGAAGCGCCGCCGTCCAGCCAGTCGAGATTGACTGACAGGCGGCGAAAGTAAATCAACGGGCATGCAACCAGGCAAGGAGGGGACGGGAGACGATGCAATCTAGTCACCCTGAAATGACTTGTTTGATTTGACATAATGACCAGCGGTACATGGCGGCTGGCAGCGCTCCTCGCGTCTGCTCGCTAAGCCACCGAACAATGGCATTTGTCTTGCTGCAGTGAAGCAAGTCCGAGGCGAGCCAAGCGGAGCTCGAACGATGACGGATATACTGCGTCTCCAAAGTAGAAATGTAGATCTGGAGCCGAATCCTCCGCGCTTTGCTCCTTGAGAATTGGGCTATGTCCCGCTTTCTCTAATGATGGGTCTGGAAACAAAATTGGGACGAGTTTTATTTCAGCTGGTTCCCAAGTGGCAGTTTTTTTTTTCCCTATTTGAGGGAGTGGGAGACTGTTTGGTTTGGAAGCCGTCTAAGTGGATCAACCCCCGCCGAAGTCCAAAATTAACACCGCAAAATGTGTCCACGAAGGTCCAACTACAGATACGATACACCAAAGACAAACTGTAGTGTTCCTTTTGGACGCAAATGCGAGCTGCTCCGCTTAAGTAGCTTAACATAATAAAGTGACATGGTTAAGGTTGTCCGGGATGTTTGGTTTGGAGTCTGAGTGCTCTAAGCCGTGGTAAAGATCTGTACACTTGCCCACCTTTTGGCAGGATTGGAAGAGCTGGGCCCAGGCACGCATGATTGCCCTCACACGTCACAGAATGAACGTGATCACAGTTCCTCGCCTGTTATTAATGTTAATATTCATAACAACTGCATACACGACAGATGTAACAATTACTGTTATGATAAACCGCACAAAAATTCCAGATAGTTAGTTAAAATTGGAAACAGTAATTCTATCGTAAAAACCATTGGCGTTGTTAGGCCTATTTTAGGGGGGCTCAAGCCCCCCTAAAATATTCTTAAGCCCCCCTAAATAATTTGGTGTTTTTTTTTTTTTTTTTTACAAATACATGCCAACATATTCATTATAAAGTGGCCCGAATATGAGTTTAAATAAATAATCATATAACCTGTTATTATTCACTCAGTTTCCCCTCACTTCGTGGCATAAGGTAGAGAGCCCCTTTAGTGCGTCGGTATCCAATCCATTCCACTTGTTCATATAGAAAATGCCCACATCACTGAAATTCCAGTCCGCATTTTCTCTGCGACCTTGCTTGCGGTCCTGCAGATGTACGAAGCACATTATCTTCCTTTACAATGAGTGAAGCTGCACGAAATCTTGTGTGTGCAATTGTAAATAATTTAGTTTTTAAGTTTTGTGTTTCTTGTAGAATCTATATAAAGTAATGTACATTAGCCTATTGTTAAAATAATGAAAAAAAACATCATTAAATATATTTGTTTTATTGTATTGTTACATTAATAGCTGTTGTATTATTATAGGATGGCTTGTTAAACATTTCATAGGATTTTCAGAGGGAGGAAAAACCAAGACATTTAATATAAAATGTAAAATGAATAAATACATAAAAAGAAAAAGAAAAAAAATGGTTAAAAGCCATCGTCCCGGGGAGCATTTCATTTCGTCCCGTGCATTTTTTTAAAATGATAATAATAACAATGAATAATTTCTAAGTCTTTGTTAGCCGTTTGTGAAGTTTTGTGCTCGTGCGTAACGTTTGCTCGCATCCTGTGCATCTCCTGGGGGCTAAGCCCCCCCTGTCCTTAAAAGCTAGTGACGCCCCTGGTAAAAACCAAGATTGATTACCTCACTTTAAAAAAATAATTTAAAAAAGTCACGCTGATACTGCTTATTTCCCGGCGTATCAGCTAGCGAGCTAATTGCCAGCTACCTGAAATGCTGACATGTATTTAAAACACATTGATGTATTTCCTAATATTAAACTCTAAAGCGTGGCTATTCAACTACATCATGAAGAGGGCCGCAGTTTCAAAAGCCCAAGGGCTGCACTGTCAATAAATGTATTATTCTGCCCTTGCTACTCGTTTCCAGCATGTGCATCGAGGTCACAGCATGGAGAAACAGAAGCTCCAGAAGTTTTGTTGAGGATGTTCTTTCTTTTGAATAATTTTCAGTCCTTAGTTTTATTTCTTTACACTGTTTCCTTCATTTAGGTTTGTAAGACTAAAAATATAAGCATAAAATAAACATTACAAAAGTATTACGTCAATTGTGTATTTCACATAAATAAAATAGGCTTCGTGTTACTACATACACACAATAAACTACAGATTTTTCACGCATATAGAAACTAAACAACATCCACATCAAACATTGCACACAATGTATGTGTCTGTGACTCATCACAACTAAACCCAAGGCGTAGCATTATCGCCCTCTCCTGGTCAGGTTTAGCGCTAAATGTATTAAACGAGCTTTGATCGGCAGAGTTTTACTCTCAGACAAAAAAGCAACCCGACCACGAATACAAAAGACATCACAAAGTCAACAATTTCAATACAAAACAAACTAAATAGCTTTATGCACAATACGTACTTCCAAAGGTTTGACCAAGTTTCGGGATGAAGCTTACACTTGTGGATTTCTACCGTTGTTGCCGCTTAAAAGGTCGCCCAGAAACACTTGACTTAAGCACTTGCTCAGGACAGACAACTTTGTTGTCCAGTTGTTGTTAAAAGTCAGATTTTTGCAATTGGTTTTGATTGCTGCTTCATTGGGACACAAATGCTTTGCTGTTGCCCCCTGAGGGCTGGCGGGTGTACTGCATACATGAGCAACCCTTAATGTTTTCGTCAAGCCCATTTGGGTGATGTTCGGCAGGCTGAATGAAAAGCTTTGGCGGGTCGGATGTGACCCGCGGGCCCTCCAGTTGAATAGGACTGCTCTAAAGCCAGTACAAATTTACGAAACATATTCAAAAACTCACATACCATATTTTTTGGACTATAAGTCACAGTTTTTGTCATAGTTTGGCCGGGGGTGCGACTTATACTCAGGAGCGACTTATGTGTGAAATTATTAACACATTACCGTAAAATATCAAATAATATTATTTAGCTCATTCACGTAAGAGACTAGACGTATAAGATTTCATGGGATTTAGCGATTAGGAGTGACAGATTGTTTGGTAAACGTATAGCATGTTCTATATGTTATAGTTATTTGAATGACTCTTACCATAATATGTTACGTTAACATACCAGGCATGTTCTCAGTTGGTTATTTATGCCTCATATAACGTACACTTATTCAGCCTGTTGTTCACTATTCTTTATTTATTTTAAATTGCCTTTCAAATGTCTATTCTTGGTGTTGGGTTTTATCAAATAAATTTCCCCCAAAAATGCGACTTCTACTCCAGTGCAACTTATATATGTTTTTTTCCTTCTTTATTGTGCATTTGCGGCGGGTGCGGCTTATACTCCGGAGCGACTTATACTCCGAAAAATACGGTAATAATAGAGCAATCTCTTTAGTATATTGTGTGCGTGTTGCTATTTATTCTATTTTATTTTTTCCCATAAAACATAGAAAACAACATTTCGTTGTACTTGTGTAATGACACTAAAGATCATTCCATTTCAAAATATTTTAGTTTGTGTGTGTGGATAAGTACTTTTTAACAATACAGTGATAATAATAACCATGGTATGAAATTTTAATAACGTTACATCCCTAGCGGAAACTCAAAACAATCCAAAAGCCATGTGTGCGTAATAAAGACTTGTCATTCCATTATTATCCAATCCAATCCACTTTATTTATATAGCACATTTAAACAACAAAAATGTTTCCAAAGTGCTGCACAACAATATTAAAAACAATATTAAAAACAATATTCAAATATTATCCTTGGCTCCACCAATGACTGAATAAAAACAAAAAATAAATAGATATAAAACCAATATAAAAACAATATAAAAATAAATATGATTAAAAACGATTTTAAAGGGTGAAACCAATTAAAACAGTAAATAGAAATCAAAATGTATAAAAAACACAGAGGACCGAGGATCACACAACTCATGTAGTGTTAAAAGCCAAACAATAAAAGTGGGTCTTAAGACGAGACTTAAAACACTCCACTGTGGGAGCAGTTTGAACATGGAGGGGCAGAGTGTTCCAGAGCTTAGGGCCGACCACAGAGAAGGTCCTGTCTCCCCTGGATTTAAGTCTGGTCTTGGGCACCACGAGCTGGAGCTGGCTCTCGGACCTCAGAGCGCGCGCAGGTGTGTATATTTGGATGAGGTCTGAGATATACTGAGGTGCCAGTCCATGTAAAGCTTTACAAACAAACAGCAAGGTTTTAAAATCAATTTGAAAATGATCAGGGAGCCAGTGCAAACTCTGAAGAATTGGGGTTATATGCTCGCGTTTCCTGGCCCCTGTTAAAAGTTGTGCTGCCGCGTTCTGGACTAACTGCAACCGAGAGAGAGATTTTTGGCTAATGCCAGCATAAAGTGCATTGCAGTAGTCCAGGCGACTTGAAATAAAAGCATGCGCGACTTGTTCAAAAAGGTTAAAAGATAAAAACGGCTTTACCTTTACTAAAAGACGACGATGATAAAAACACGATTTTAAAACGCCATTGACTTGTTTGTCAAGTTTAAAATCGCTGTCTATATTACCATTCCTCCACCAGCTTCCGCCTACCACAAAAGAAATAACCCGAGCAACTTGCAAAATCGGTAATGTCAGGGAAAATGGCAGCAATACGGCAGTGATGGAAGTGATGGCATCAGCAAAAGGGCTCAAGCACAAGCACCAAGTGTGAGAGGAAAAGGGAGGGGGAATGGCGCCCAAGTATAGTATGGCAGGAATGGCGTAGTGCGAGTACGCCCGAACTCTCCGTTCGGAAGTTATTTTAGGTCCAATGCAAATCCAAAGGTTGATATATAATACTAAAACACATCACGCATAATGAAAGTTGAGATCCGAGGCTGGCATCACTATGTGGGGGTGTGTCATGTGATACACATCGCAGTGCCCTTTAGAACCGGGAGGCTCCTTATCTCGGCTTTACGGCCTCCTCTATCTTTATTGGCCACCGCACTTTGCATATTTGGAATATCAATAAAGATAAATACTCCGCTTCGTCATTATTGCTCGAGTCCACCCGGCTAGCGGAACACCCCGATATGGTCCCTCCCTGGTACTTGCGGGCGCTAGTGGTCCCTATCTGTCACTGCCCAGGCGGAGAGGCTCACCGCGCCATGCAGCAGCTGGTCTCGGCCCCCTTTATGCGCAAGAATGCTATATATGTTGTTTGAACAGTGGCTTGTCTCAGTGCAGGCCTGGAGGAGAGCAGGGAAGGAAGTAGCTGCATGTTTACATAGTTGGATTGTCCTTTGCCCCCGCCTCCCTCTCCCCTCCACCCCCTCCAGTGTCTAATGCACTTCTGTTCAAACATACCCAAGTGTTGAGATGACCCCCACTGAACAAGTGCTCCTCAATGCCTGCCTAGCGCGCTCTGTCTCAATGCTCGGGCTCAACAAAGGCATGCACTTTCTACCCGACTGTGGCTGCGCTGTTTCAACCTGCACCATGCACTGTTACGTGTCAGGCTGTGTTCACGCGCGTGGTTGGTTTGTGTACTCTGCTACAAACCAAAAATAAGGAATAAAATGTGCTTGGTGCGCCCCACTTTGGTGAGGTCCTTTTAGCGTTCACAATTGTTTGAGTTTATTGCGAACATGTATACAATTACAACATGATACGTAGCAAGTTCCAGTTCCTATTTTCAACATGTTCGAAAAGGAGTAGGAAGAAGAAGAGGTTTTTTGATCCTACCGCTTTTCCATTACATAGCAATTTCTAACACTGTTTTTTTATGGGAGCAAAGGCTGCTTAGTAAAGAACGTATGCATAAAGTATGGACTTTGTGACATTCTACGTGACATACCTCAAATATACCCACCCAAAAGCTAGGTTGACTACATGGTTGATTTTATTTTTTATGTCCTGCTGTACAGTGGAACCTTGATTTACGAACAACTCTATTTGCGAACATTTTGGTTGAAGACCATTTAGATTGGGCCAAATGTGCCGTCACAAATACTTGCAAATAGAGATGTCCGATATTATCGGCCGATAAATGCTTTAAAATGTAATATCGGAAATTATCGGTATCAGTTTCAAAATTACTGGTATCGGTTTCAAAAAGTAAAATGTATGACTTTTTAAAACACTGCTGTGTACACGGATGTATAATAATAAACCTTAAAGGCACTGCCTTTGCGTGCCGGCACAGTCACATAATATCTATGGCTTTTCACACACACAAGTGAATGCCTTGCATACTGGGTCAACAGCCATACAGGTCACACTGAGGGTGGCCGTATAAACAACTTTAACACTGTTACAAATATGCGCCACACTGTGAACCCACACCAAACAAGACTGACAAACACATTTCGGGAGAACATCCGCACCGTAACACAACATAAACACGACAGAACAAATACCCAGAACCCCTTGCAGCACTAACTCTTCCGGGACGCTACAATATACACCCCCCCCCCCCCCGCCCCCCCCAACACCGCCAACCTCAACCTCCTCATGCTCTCTCAGGGAAAGCATGCCCCAAATTCCAAGCTGCTGTTTTAAGGCATGTTAAAAAAAATAATGCACTTTGTGACTTCAATAATAAATATGGCAGTGCCATGTTGGCATTTTTTTCCATAACTTGAGTTGATTTATTTTGGAAAACCTTGTTACATTGTTTAATGCATCCAGCGGGGCATCACAACAAAATTAGGCATAATAATGTGTTAATTCCACGACTGTATATATCGGTATCGGTTGATAACGGTATCGGTAATTAAGAGTTGGACAATATCGGGATATCGGCAAAAAACCCATTATCGGACATTTCTACTTGCAAACCATGTCTCTGTGTACGAAAGCTTCATTCATTCATTATGCCCTGTTGGCAGCCATTTTGTGTTTGCTCGTGTTAAAGGGTACCACGGCAAGTTTTTAATTGTGATGAGAACAGACTTTTCCCAAAAAAAAACATGCCAAAGCGGACTTGTTTCACAGCAGAGGAGAAGCCTACATCTCGTTCAGCGGCGCTTCTTCTAGTAGCGCACACACACACACACACACGGCTTCTCACCCGCACCCCTTCCTTCCTTTCTTTTCTTTCTTTCTTTCTTACTTTCTTTCTTTCTTTCTTTAGTTTATTTCGAACATGAACACACTTACAGTATAATACATCACACAGTTTCATATCATTTCACTTTACATCATGTCCGAAAAGGAGTAAGAAGAAGCAAAGCTTATTTGATTCTACCCCTTTCCCACTTCAGAGAGTTTATAAATATATAGAATCATTTACTGACCTTTTTATAATAAAATAACATCTGTGAATTAGTATACACAACAGTTTTGTAATATGTTATTAATTAATTCAGTCATTATTAATATACTGAGATGAAGAATATCTTATATTCAATAAGGTTGAAAGTATTTCTCATAATTCTTCTTCTTTGTACTTTGTAAGCACTATTAATTTACTTCTCCCTGTGTCTGCTTTTTTCACTCTTGTGAGCTGCTGCTTTGCCTATGTTAATTTATTACTGTAAGTGGATTTTGCTATTAAAAATGTTTATTATTGTAGCAATATGGTTGGTAAAGTTAAGGCTTTTTGTAATTTGTGATTGTTTGTGAGGGCACCAAAGGGTCGTCTGTGTGTGTACGGGTTTTGGCAGAGTAGCGCATACAGCATGGTTTTTTGATTGATTGATTGAAACTTTTATTAGTAAATTACACAGTACAGTACATATTCCGTACAATTGACCACTAAATGGTAACACCCGAATAAGTTTTTCAACTTGTTTAAGTCGAAGTCGACGTTAATCAATTCATGGTACAAATATATACGGTTCAGCTTGTCATGGTTTTTGTGTTCAAAGTGTACAAACTTTAACTGAAATATGTACTTTTGTCGAGGCTGGAACCCAATATTAATATTTACATTGTTTCTTATAGAAATATTTGCTTTGCGATACAAACTTTTTGATTTACATGCCCAATTCAAGAACCAACTCAGTTGTAAAATCAAGGCTTCACTGTATTTACAAATTGTATAAAAACCAAAGCAATTTTTGCCGTAAGAAATTCCAGACACTTGAAAAATATGAACACACAATTTATTTTATAGAGAATGATTACAGTACATGCATCAAACAATGTACAATAAATATAAATGACTAAGGAAATGGATACATGAACAATGAATCAAATCACTTTTGCCTTTAATTGAAGACTCTTGTTGGCAAAGGGAGAAGGAGAGCGAAGGGAACTCCACCTTCGTACTTAACTTCGACTTTCTTAAATTCAGTAGCGTTTTTTACTCTTTTTTTTCTTAATTTGCTGGTGCTCACAACTTTCTTTGGCCCCATTGTGGTTTATGTTGCAGTTATGCATATAGACTAAGTCACCAACGCGTGGGATTCTTTGTTTCGGCATTCGATTCTGTGTAATCAAATCAAATCAAATCAACTTTATTTATAAAGCACATTTAAAATTTACCACAGGGGTAGCCAAAGTGCTGTACAATGGGCAGGTTAAAAGATAACACAATAGATACGAGCAAGCACAACACAACACAAACAGCACGATAAAAAATAAATAAATAAATAAATAAAACATAAAAAACAGGTTCACATTGCATTGCATTGTGGGACGCCCTAGCAGGATGGAGATCACTCAGTGTTAAAAGCCATGGAATAAAAGTATGTTTTTAAGAGTGATTTAAAAACAGGAAGAGAGGAGGCCTGTCTAACACTCAGAGGTAGGTCGTTCCAGAGCTTGGGAGCAGCAGCGGCGAAAGCTCTGTCACCTCTAAGCTTCAGCCTTGTGTCAGGGACCGTCAATAGCAGCTGATCGGCTGATCTTAGGATGATACTCAGACAAACAGGCTCGTTTGTTATGCGCAATGTTTGGCTGTACGATAACCGAGATGGCATAAGAAAACCAGGGCAAAATTTTGCTTGGCCGACAAAAACTCTTTTAAAGAGTACCGTTGTTGCACACAGAGATAGAAAACACAGACGAAAGATAGCACTTTCTCTTAAATATTCGTCATATATACATGTTTTTTTTAACACTAAACTGTATTTTTAGTCCATGTTGCATTCACATTAGATCTCAAGTGAACTGAACCACACCAGACCATCTCTTAAGCGTTCTAGATCTACTATTTGGTGAAAACCAGGCTTGGGATGACTGCATTCACACTTGATCGAATGAACTCCACAAGCAGAGCAAACACAGCAGAGTTTCTTGTAACTGAGGTGCGAACGCCACCTCAATTTATTGTACTGAGAGTAACACAGATGGATGAAGTTTGTTCTGAGCAAGACCCCATAGAGACATTGATGTACGGCCTGGTCGTCAAGCTAATTGTTGTTTGGATTACCAGTTATGATCCAATGACAAACGTCTCGCGCTCCAGCCGCCAGAGCGGAAAATGTTTCCAGGGATTGACACGATCTCTTGCGAGTGTGTAAACCCGGCTTCAACAAGATGGATAAATGCAATTATTGGCCAGACCGGGAGTGGAGGAAATCCATTTAAAGCCCGTAAAGCTCAGCAGGAGGGGTGGGCCCGTGGTTAATTCATTTGGCCAATTTACGGGGTGATGTACGAGTGTCAGGGCACATTAGTCAAGCAGAGGGGAGCTGTGGTTGTCCGCTGGTGTGGATGGAGAAGGAAGGATGCTCACTGGTCGCAGGGAAGTTTACTTGAGATTGCGTTACCTTTACCACCTCAGCGGACAAAACAAATGAAGCCTGGACGTGGGAGTCACAAAAGATGCAGTGTGTGCAGCGTGAGGGATTGCTTTGCAAATGAGGTGGGAAGTTGCGGTCCGATGCTTGCTCGAGTGCAGACAAGCATCATTTACTACTCCAGCATAGCTATTCTCCGTACAGGAGTTGTGTCTAACTTTCCTTTTTCCAGTCAGATGATGCGGTGTCTTCTTGCTTGCCTAAATTTGCATATTTTTTTTTTTCCAGACTGGAGTAAAATCACTCAACAGTTGCAATAGCTGAGTGGTATGCAAAAATGGCGGTTAGGGCAGTTTTAGTGTTGAGGGAACCACAATCTCTCTGTTGGACGTGAAGACAACAAAAGTCCTTACTTGCTAGAATGATGCATGAGCAGTTTAGAGCATTCTAAAGTGGTTTTCTACACTTCAGTCTTACTTGGACTGTGTGTGTGTGTGTGTGTGTGTGTGTGTGTGTGTGTGTGTGTGTGTGTGTGTGTGTGTGTGTGTGTGTGTGTGTGTTAGCATTTGTCACCTGACAGCAATGCAGCAAAGCACGCTGGTGTGAATGTGGAGGCTTGTCAAAGACAGGTGCCGGCGCTGGCCCCTTAGGCCTGACGCACAGCAGCTGGGAAAAGACTTTAGGCTCATGGTCAAGTGTGGGTCACGGGCCTCGGTTTGAATCCGAATGACGGGACTTGTGTTCTGGTGGTCCAAACGAGCTCTAAGTGCACATCTGCAGACACTTGGCAGACAGTAGTTTCTGTTTTGCCACACCCCTCACAATGTTACTCACAATACTGCAGAATTAAAATGCATGCTTCAGAGGAGTCAGTCTACAGCTTATACAGAAGCATCAATTTTTCTTTCTACTTGTTTGATTCACCAAACACCCAATATTGCCTAAATAGCTGGCTATGGGCAATTGTGTCAAGCATGGTATTGGTCGGCACATTGTCTTGGCCTGTATGAGTGCTGCCCGCACTGGGAAGCTGCGGTTCGCTGAGAGGAAACGTGTATTCCAACAATTATTGTGAAGCGTAATGTCAAAAAGTGGAACACGTGGCAGCTTTCAATGCGGTAATGGATTTGAAGTAGCAGTTTTAATAAGTTCTATAAAATGATCACTATAGATTATTGCTGTCAAATGTTTAAATCGAATTATTCACACTTTTGATTAATCATGATTAATCACAGGTTGGATTTACATTAACTTAAAAAATTGAAATTTTTTTATATATAAAACGTCACAGATGACGTCTCGCTAACATCACGTGACACCTCTGATGAAGGCAGCAGAAGCAAGATAGCCGAAACTTGTCAGGTACACAACTTTACCTTACTAGCCTATATAAATCTACTACCGTATTTTTCGGACTATAAATCGCAGTTTTTTGGGGGTGCGACTTATACTCAGGAGCGACTTATGTGTGAAGTTATTAACACATTACCGTAAAATATCAAATAATATTATTTCGCTCATTCACGTAAGAGACTAGACGTATAAGATTTCATGGGATGTAGCGATTAGTAGTGACAGATTGTTTGTTTGGTAAACGTATAGCATGTTCTATATGTTATAGTTATTTGAATGACTCTTACCATAATATGTTACGTTAACATACCAGGCACGTTCTCAGTTGGTTATTTATGCCTCATATAACGTACACTTATTCAGCCTGTTTTTCACTATTCTTTATTTATTTTAAATTGCCTTTCAAATGTCTATTCTTGGTGTTGGGTTTTATCAAATACATTTCCCCCAAAAATGCGACTTATACTCCAGTGCGACTTATATATATATGTTCTTTTCCTTCTTTGTTATGCATTTTCAGCCGGTGCGACTTATACTCCGGTGCGACTTATACTCCGAAAAATACGGTACTTATAAATACACAATAGTAGGCTAAATGAACCTCTTCAACATAAAAAATTGACATTTTGGACACACAAAAATTGGACACAAATGCAATTTTATTCTCAGATGTCATTCAGAAATTATTTTTTTTTGTGTTACACATGCTCAAAAATTGGTACCAATTTTATATAAAGTCCTATCAGGGTGTATTTTGAAGTGAAACTAGCAAGCAAGCACAAAAGTTGGCGTCTCCTCACTTATCTTTGCACTGATCCGCGCCGCCTTACAGGTCACCATCCATCGTTACGGTAAAGAGTTTGATTGATTGAGACTTTTATTAGTAGATTGCACAGTACAGTACATATTCCGTACAATTGACCACTTAATGGTAACACCCGAATACGTTTTTCAGCTTGTTTACGTCGGGGTCCACGTTAATCAATTCATGGTAAAGAGCATACGATCAAGATAATTTGCTTGATTAATCTGCGTATATATACTGTATGATTAATGCGACCATTTTTTGTGATTGATCACATTCATTAATTCGTCATTTTTCACAGCTTTAAATGAAAATAACCTACCGTATTTTCCGCACCATAAGGCGCCCTGGGTTAAAAGCCGCGCCTTCAATGAACGGCATATTTCAAAACTTTGTCCACCTATAAGCCGCCCGGTGTTGTAAGCCGCATCTAACTGCGCTAAAGGAATGTCAAAAAAACAGTCAGATAGGTCAGTCAAACTTTAATAATATATTAAAAACCAGCGTTCTAACAACTCTGTTCACTCCCAAAATGTACGCAAATGTGCAATCACAAACATACGTATATCAACATGGACAGAGCTGCGTGAAAAAAGCCACCCGGCCTCTTCGCGTAAACTTAAACTTACCTTAACCACTCGCTCATCTTTTCTTCATCCATCCCTTCGAGTTAGCTTTTATGATGACGCCGGCTGGAAAGGTCTCTTTTGGCAAGGTCTTCCTTTTGAATATCACCATGGGTGGAAGTTTCATTAGCATGGCAAGCTAGAACCACAGTGAAGGATGACTTCTCATTCCCTGTGGTGCGAATATTCACCGTACGTGCTCCCGTTCCACAGTGCGGTTCACAGGAATATCAGTTGCTGTGAAATACGGTAGTAATCCGTGTGCGGATGGAGAGATTGCGTCTTTTCATGAACCGGATCCTTGTCGCTTTGTAGGAGCCATTTTGTGGTCTTTACAGATGTAAACACACAAAGGAAATGAAACGTACGGTGATATCCGCGCGCTTTTTCTTCTTCTACGCGGGCGGGTGGTTGCTTACAGTAGAAGAAGAAGCGCTTCCTGTTCTATGGGGGCGGGTGCTTACCTTGGCGGTTGCTTGCGTAGAAGAAGAAGCGCTTCCTGTTCTACCGGGAAAAAAGATGGCGGCTGTTTACCGAAGTTGCGAGACCTAAACTTTATGAAAATGAATCTTAATATTTATCCATATATAAAGCGCACCGGGTTAAAAGCCGCACTGTCAGCTTTTGAGTAAATTTGTGGTTTTTAGGTGCGGCTAATAGTGCGGAAAATACGGTAATAATCTGACAGTTTTTGTGTCATTTAGCAGTTAAGAACATTTGAATTCCTGACATTCAGTTAGTCCAAAACCAAAACAAAGTCTCGGTGAGAGTAACATGTTTAATTTCTTGTGCCTAATATATGTATTTGTCATTTGATGTGTTATTGAATTAATAATACCAGTATGGAAGTACATCAGGACTTGTTTTCGTGTACATTTAAAGGGGAACATTATCACCAGACCTACGTAAGTGTCAATATATACCTAGATGTTGCAGAAAAAAGACCATATATTTTTTTAACCAATTTCCGAACTCTAAATGGGTGAATTTTGGCGAATTAAACGCCTTTCTATTATTCGCTCTCGGAGCGATGACGTCACATCGGGAAGCAATCCGCCATTTTCTCAAACACATTACAAATACCGAATCAAATCAGCTCTGTTATTTTCCGTTTTTTCGACTGTTTTCCGTACCTTGGAGACATCATGCCTCGTCGGTGTGTTGTCGGAGGGTGTAACAACACGAACAGGGACGGATTCAAGTTGCACCAGTGGCCCAAAGATGCGAAAGTGGCAAGAAATTGGACGTTTGTTCCGCACACTTTACCGACGAAAGCTATGCTACGACAGAGATGGCAAGAATGTGTGGATATCCTGCGACACTCAAAGCAGATGCATTTCCAACGATAAAGTCAAAGAAATCTGCCGCCAGACCCCCATTGAATCTGCCGGAGTGTGTGAGCAATTCAGGGACAAAGGACCTCGGTAGCACGGCAAGCAATGGCGGCAGTTTGTTCCCGCAGACGAGCGAGCTAAACCCCCTGGATGTCTTGGCTCACACCGTCCCTTATACCACCGAAGATGATCAAGAGAAGAATATCGACCCTAGCTTCCCTGGCCTGCTGACATCAACTCCAAAACTGGACAGATCAGCTTTCAGGAAAAGAGAGCGGATGAGGGTATGTCTACAGAATATATTCATTGATGAAAATTGGGCTGTCTGCACTCTCAAAGTGCATGTTGTTGCCAAATGTATTTCATATGCTGTAAACCTAGGTCATAGTTGTTAGTTTCCTTTAATGCCAAACAAACACATACCAATTGTCTGAATCCGAGCTAATGTCGCTATAGCTTGCTGTTCTATGCGCCATGTTTGTTTGTGTTGGCATCACTATGTGACGTCACAGGAAAATGGACGGGTGTATATAACGATGGTTAAAATCAGGCACTTTGAAGCTTTTTTTAGGGATATTGCGTGATGGTTAAAATTTTGAAAAAAACTTCGAAAAATAAAATAAGCCACTGGGAACTGATTTTTAATGGTTTTAACCCTTCTGAAATTGTGATAATGTTCCCCTTTAAGGCGATGCCAGACATAGCGAGCGACCATATAGTGTGTTTTATGCCCTTAGGTTGTCCGTTACATCGTAAATCACATGTGCCGTTTTCAAGTCAGGGTCTGATGCAGGCTTTTGCATGTTGCCAACACAAACAGAAACCTTTACATTGTCATAGAGCAGTGTAATGGTCTATATGGCTCACCACTTAACATCCTTAGGGCCTCTTAGGTGCACTTCCGCTGACTTTTTTTTTCTTCCCTCAGTCATCCTTAGTTAGGAGTCTTGCAGTGTGAAAACCCAATGCATGTGCATATGTCATCATCTCCCCCTAATTCAACCGCGCTCTCCCTCCCAGGTGCTAGCCCAATCTCTTGGGAGAACAACTGTTGGCCGCCGTCTTTATGCTGGGGAAAATTCCTCGCTCTGACTGACTCAGGAAAAAGAGAACTTGTGGAAGTTTTCTATATGCTCCCGCGGATCGTTTTACATTGTCGCAGGGCAGTGGTCTTCTGGAGACAACTGTTCACAGTTAGTGGCAAGCTGCCAATCTCAATACAGTCACCAGTAGGACAACCTTTTTTTTTTTTTTTTTTTTTTTTTTTTTTTTTTAAAACAATCGCTGGGTTTAGTTTCATGCAAATCGGCTCAGTTGTGGAGGTATTCTAAGCCGGTGTTAATCATAATGTGTAACAAAAAAAGTACAAATGTGAGAATTGCTCGGTAAGCATCCATTTCAACCCCCGCCCAAGTCCACAGATAATGACACACTGGTTGCAATTAACGACTATTTGAGTGATCGAGTAATCTACACATAGTTTATAGCCTATAACTTATCAAGATGTCATTTATCAAGGTGGGTATGGCTATTCATTACCTTGATTAGTTCATTAAATGGTACTGTTAAATATGTCTGTAATTAATGCTCTATAAAAATGTTCTGAACTCCTGTTTCCATATGAGTGGACTAAGGCTGCAGCTGTGGATCATTTTAGTAATTGAGTAATCTATCGATCAGATAAAACACTCTTAATAGGGATAATAGTTGAAATATACAAAAAAAGTCTGCTTGCCATAACCTTCACTGTTTATTTCCAATAAACACACATCATCCACATTTACAAACCACATATTTAAGGTTGCGGGCACGGATTTTATACATTTTTATTAGTTACACTATTTAAATGATTAGTTGCTAAATTGCTTAATTAACAGGACATACATCAAAGCTTATATTGGATCATCTTAATGGATCTAATTGAATAATCGTTGCAACCTGAGAGTGTAGGTTCAATGTGCTCATTTAAATAACTTAGTTGCTTAGACGGCAATGTGTTTATGGAAGTTTGGATTGGGCTATGATGTTTGTAACCAGGAAAAAGGTTAATGTGTCTTTTTGTGTGTTCATGTTCGCATTTAAACTAGCTAGGGATTCGCACGCTAGATGCTCCTTCAGGTAATGAGCAGTATCACCGCGAGTTAATCAAAGTGCAGTATCAATCAATCAATCAATGTTTATTTATATAGCCCTAAATCACAAGTGTCTCAAAGGGCTGCACAAGCCACAACGACATCCTCGGTACAAAGCCCACATAAGGGCAAGGAAAAACTCACCCCAGTGGGACGTCGATGTGAATGACTATGAGAAACCTTGGAGAGGACCGCATATGTGGGTAACCCCCCCGCCCCCCTCTAGGGAGACGGAATGCAATGGATGTCGAGTGGGTCTAACATAATATTGTAAGAGTACAGTCCATAGTGGATCCAGCATAACAGTAAGAGTCCAGTCCACAGTGGGGTCATCAGGAAACCATCCCGAGCGGAGACGGGTCAGCAGCGCAGAGATGTTCCCAACCGATAATGGATTACAGTTTTACGATATTTAAAATTCTAAACGGTAATACTAACCGTCAGGAATTTTACGTTACTTTATTTATTTTACTTTATGATGATAATGCCGGTGATCGTTACGCCCCCACGACACACGGAGAAACTATGGCGGTCCTTTCGAATGCAAATACAAGAAGTTGCTGTACAAAGTGACTTGCACTAAGCTAATCATAACGTGCTTGGGAGTACATTTCCAATGAATGGCACGATTAAAAAGGTGGGCCAGGGCTTGGCGTAATTGCATGCACACGCACTGTTGGACTGAGTCATATAAATCACTGTGATATGATTGCTACTCTTTATTACTTATTGATTCTTATTTTGAAAAAGAGAGAGGAAGAAGGTGGTTTAGCCTCAATTTTGTTTAGTTTAGAGGTAACATGACTTTAGAAAGCCGACAGTGAGGTCAAATATGCAGTATAGAAGAAAAAAAGGTACCGGTAATTTAAAAAAATAAATGTAGTAAAGAAATAATGATGTGATAAAATGTAATATTAACTTGACATGTCAAGTCTTTGTTGGTTATCATTTTGATGGTTGTGAAGTACCATTTATGAAAACCTTAAATTGAAAATCTCAGAAAATGTGGGGTTTCAAAAAGTGTAAGCCAAGATCATCAAAATGATAATAAAAGCTTGACATACCTCACTTTGCATGTAATGAGTTAATATCACATATTAGTTTCATAATTTGAAGGTAATTGCTGACATGAATGGACTTGTACGCGATGTTTTAATTTTTTAAGTTTCACCTGTATAATATAATGACTGAGAGGCAATCGGGTGGGAGGAAAACATGCAATTTTTCTCTGATGACAATTTAACATTCAACTACTGAAAATTAGGAGTGTCTACTGTAGCAAATAGACCACAAACTTAGTCTCTGTTTGGTGACATTTGTCTTACAGGAACTGCCCGCCTCGGAGCCAGTCATAATCGGTTTCTCGTCATGTTCATCTAACCACGAAGGCATTCATTTCAATTGAACAAATAATAGCACCAACGTGATAGGCGACGAGTTAATACCTGTTGTATTCAGATGACATGCTCGTGTTACTGCTGCCTGGAATGAGATCGGAGCGGTTCAAAAAGGGACTTTATTTTATTTAGAATTATTGCATGCTGTGTGTTCAAATGTTTCAGCATATTGCTTGTATGTCCTCTTCCTGATGAAGTAGCAGCCGTATAATTCTTACAAGTAGCGCTATTGCAATCTTTTCTTGTAAAATGTTAGCGTTTGTTCCCACCGGGCATCACCATTTTGACATCTGACGTCACTATGCACGTTACGTAATGACGTCATTCCTACCCGGAAGAACCGTTAAGAGAATCGCTTGACAAAATGGCAAGCGATTCCAAGGAATTGATACCCTGGAACCTGGGGATCGATTCCCATCCTTAACTTCTGTCATAGACAAAATCAGAATGACTCCAAGAAGACTGGAAACTAACACGGTTGGTTCAAACCGCCAATCTTACGGTCACCAGTAGGACAAATGTTTCTTTGCTACCTCTGAATTTAGTTTCATACTATGCGGTTCAGCTGTGAAGGTATTCCAAGTTGGTGTACTGTATGTAAAATTTTTCACAGTGTTAAAGAAGGAAGTTCAAATGTTTCTGGTATTCTCAAAGTCATTTTTAGTCAGTCAGTCAGTGCAGATAAGATGTTCTGCGGTTGAGGCGGAAAGAGTCCTTGCAAACAGCGAGCGACAAATACATTGCAAAACTGGCCTGAAATCCATGAGAGTCTCGTTTCTTGGCCTCTTAGCTCGACTTTTCAAGCGCCTTTTGGCGAGACGGCGAGCTGTGGTCGGAGACGCCGGAAAAAGTCAACCTCTAATTGCTTCAAAATGATGATTGAGGCATCAGGATGGGTGGATGCTGCCATAAGACTCCTTCCACTCCGGGATTTGTTGCCCCTTGGGATTTTCTCCCCCAATGTTATAAAATAGGACCCCCCTTTACCACCACAACCACTCTCCAAATCCCTTTTTTTTCCCTTGGCTGACTTGTCGGAGACAAACGCTTTCTTCATGTTTTCAATTGGCTTCGCAGTGTGGTTTTCCTAGGATCGGCTGCCTGGAGCCGACTACTTCCACATTAGATTCTGCGCTGGTTTTGGTTTTGAGAAAAATAGGCTATGTGTGTTTTTACTTTCTGGCATAGATCACTCTTAAACTTTTCCCAAGAAACCCACAGTCATCACCCCCTTCTCCTGATAGTCACCTGCCCCTGTGACCTAACTTTGCCACTGCTGAACCTTGGTTGTGTCTGTGTTCATGATTTAGCAAATCGCACTCGTAATGATGTAATTGGGCATAAAGTAATTGAGAAGCGGCCTGCTTGCCATCTGTCCACTGAGATTAATACTCTGTGTAATTAAACATGTGACCTCCGAGGGCCGCAGAGGGAGATGCCTATTGGGCACTGGTGGCCAAAGATCCAGGTCATCATAAAGACATGCATAGACAAATGATGAAACGGTTCCTACTAGGAGTGTAACGGTAAGTGTTTTTGTTATGAAATTTTCTGGAATGGAAGATTTGATAAGTAAGGGCATACCAAGTTCCCGCACAAAACACATTAAGCGAGACACAGGAAGTATGACGACCTCGCGTTATAGTCACATGTCTGCTCAGTAGGGGTGTAACAGTAAACAAAAATGTCGGTCCCGTACGTACCTCGGTTTAGAGGTCACGGTTCGGTTCATTTTCGGAACAGTAAGAAAACAACAAAATATAAATTTTTTGGTTATTTATTTACCAAATTTGTAAACAATGGCTTCGCTGCTGCCCACTGCTCCCCTCACCTCCCAGGGGGTGGAACAAGGGGATGGGTCAAATGCAGAGGACAAATTTCACCACACCTAGTGTGTGTGTGACAATCATTGGTACTTTAACTTTAACTTTAACTTTAACATTGGGAACACTATAATAATTCTGCCCACGTTAATCAACATTAAACTGCCTCAAGTTGTTGCTCAGATTAAATAGAATAACAAAACTTTTCTTCTACATATAAAAAGTGCAACATTAAACAGTTTCAAGTGAACTTATCATGCTTAATTTATTACAGCATTTGGGAAGCCTGTAGTTGATTTTCATTATGTAAATGTAATATTTTTATCAACATGTGATAGCAGGGACCCTGCCATTCAAAACTAGGCTGCTACATTACTAATGATTAATGTAACTATAGCTGAAAAAAATAGTACAATAGCAATAGGAGAGACTATTCATCCCTGAACACCACGGAGTTCACGTAGGCTTAAGCATTGAGGCTTTTAAGAGGGTTTAATCTGATTAATCGATAGATTACTCGACTACAAAAGTATTGTATAGATTCAGCCTTAGATACAGAGTAGTTGATCAGATGAAAGCAGTGTGCTGCTTAAGTTAAGTTAAAGTATCGATGATTGTCACACGCACACTAGGTGTGGTGAAATTTGTCCTCTGCATTTGACCCATCCCCTTGATCACCCCCTGGGAGGTGAGGGGAGCAGTAGGCAGCAGCGGTGCCGCGCCCGGGAATCATTTTTGGTGATTTAACCCCCATTCCAACCCTTGATGCTGAGTGCCAAGCAGGGAGGTAATGGCTCCCATTTTTATAGTCTTTGGTATGACTCGGCCGGGGTTTGAACTCACAACCTACTGATCTCAGGGCGGACACTCTAACCACTAGGCCACTGAGTAGGTTTTGCTTAGTAGAGAAAATCTAATAATTTAATATATTAAAACGTTTTATTTAAAAACTTTACCTATTAGAGAATTTCCTGCAAGCAGTTTTCATTTTTTTCTGCTTAATTTTTAAAAATTGATTATAGCAGTTTGCACAAAAACTAAGAAGTTTTTGTTTTGTATTTTTGTTCCCTAACCTTACCGAAAATTAACTTTAAAACCGAGGTACGTACTAAACTGGGATTGTGGTGTACAGTTTCACCTCTTCCTCTTATAAACAACTGAAAGATGGCGAAGGCTAAAGAGCGAGTTGGCCTGGTGGTGTTTGATAGCCTCAGCGGAGACTGCTGCTTTAACTCTTATTTTATGTGTGGTTTTGTATGCACTCCTGAGGTTTGGTTTCCCTTGGACAACATCCAGAGACTACAAGGCCTGCTTCTCCTCAGCTCTCCTGCGGGGTCGGCGTCAAGGGCCCTGCAAAGCTCCGTTATTGGATTTCAGGCCTGATCTGGTTGTTTTGCAGCGTAAACAGGACATTAAAGACAGGGGAGATGGCGAGCTAATGAGTCTTTGTGTCAGCGTGTGCACAGCAGGGGAAGGCGGGAGAAGGGGTGGGGGGTGTTCAAGCCTCATCCTCCGCATCCGCCATAGTAGTGACACACAGTTGAGAAGAAGAACCAAACCCCCTCCCCTGTAGTCGCCTGATTATAGTGAGCAGAAACAAGAGATCTGTAAAAGACATCAGTATGGTTCACTTGGTACTTTGCAATACTCGTTCTCTACAGAAATAACCATTTTAATTACTATGGTTGTGTTATGGTGCGGCTGCCGCGTGGCCAGCAGGACTCAGCTAAGGTGGCACCGCCTGATGGGGACAGGGGATGCGATCCGGGCCAGCCTCCAGGGAAATTGCTGGGTGGTGTGGATGGTAAGCCCCCAGTCATGAACGCTATGGTTAGAAGCGGTTCACTGGGGCAAGTTTCATATAATAGGCTGTATTCCGTCATGTGATTTTTGAACGGAAGTGGTGGGCCACCAAACAAATATGGCTACTGTGCAGCAAACAGATTGCAAACTATCTAAGTACGCAAGGGGCCTGGATCTCACCGCTAAAAGTAGATTCGAGCTAAAAATCTAACTATGCAATGGAACCTATCCCTATACGATACCTGAAAAAAGATTTGTGTAGTGATATCAAGGATTATTCGTCGGTCCCGTTCCTAGACATATCGACTTATCTTGTGCTCCAGACGTCATTCTAAACTACAAAACAGATGAAAACTTGGAAAAGCATGGAGGTCTACAACTTTTTGGTGTGTTACTGGGTCAAGGAAATTGGTATCAAGACTAAATATGCCTTGTTTTTGCCTGGGTAAGGTTGCATTTCATGATTTAACTTCCCGTCTACAGCCATGTTTGTTGCCCTTTCGTTGCATACGCCGTTTACGAGTACGCATGTTTTCCCCCGTTTTTATCAAAATATAACTATAGATGTCAACATTGTGTATGTGCTAAAAGCTTCATTTATGATTGTTGTCTCTGGTAAAAGCTCAACTCTTTTCGGTTTTGCTCACATTTGCTTCTTTTGTTTACACTCGCCAAGTTAGTGCCTTTCGAAACTCTCGTAGCAAAAAGGCGTTTTAAGAACTCCGAAAGAAGATAAAATACAAATAATATCTAGATAATACTTGAATGGGAAATACTAAAAGTTAAAAGTATATCAAACAAACCTTTAATGAAGTGATCACTGCAAACTTGTCCGTTCTTTGACTCTATCTGCTCCCATGAACAAGCTAGTCAGGTTACTTCTAGACCTCCACCCCAGATCTCACCTCACTCCTACCCACTTCTCCAAAGTGGGCTGGCTCAGGGTGGAGGACAGAGTAAAACAACTTGCACTGAGCCTAGTCTATAAAATCCGCTACACCTCCCTGATACCGAAGTACATGTCAAACTACTTCCATAACGTAAATACACCGCCTTAACCACAACACCAGGGGGAGCTCCACAAACCACGTTAAACCCAGATTCCGATCTAACAAAGATCTTAAGTCATTCTCCTCCTATGCCACATCAATATGGAATGCACTCCCAACAGGTGTAAAAGAAAGTGCATCTCTACCCTCCGTCAAAACCGCACTAAAAGACCACCTCCAGGCAACTACAACCCTAGACTAACATCCTCCCCCCACCACATCCCTCCTCCCCGGATTGTAATTAATCAAATGTAAATAATCAAATGTATATACTTGTTCTTATACTTTCTGAGCTCACTATGTTCACTGCTCGCTGTACATATCCTACCAAGTCAGACCTACACTGTTTCAATGTCCATTTCTCAGATGATATTATTGTTGATGACTGAAGTGCTGATATCAACCAAACTTAACCCCCCCGGACAACCTCCTCCACATCCCACCCCCCGGATTGTAAATAATGTAAATAATTCAATGTATATACTCTGATGACTAACTTGTGTGATGACTGTATTATGCTGATAGTATATATTAAACCATGAATTGATTAACGTGGACCCCGACTTAAACAAGTTGAAAAACGTATTCGGGTGTTACCATTTAGTGGTCAATTGTACGGAATATGTACTGTACTGTGCAATCTACTAATAAAAGTATCAATCGATCAATCAATGAACTGGAGGGCGTGCAACTCCTGTCGTTTTTTTTAAATCTTGCACTCTTTCGCCCTTTTTGATAGCCTCTTGTGGAACTCTGAAGAAACTTTTATTCCATTTTGTGTTTTGAACAGTCCCAACAGTCTAAAACAACACAGGCAAAGAGCATTTTTCTTTGAGAAAGGCAAAATGCTGCCCAGAGCTCTATGACAACAGACGCTCGCTGGCCCACCACTTTGAGACTCACATATTTGATGAGCCGCACGTGACGTCATGTGAATACAACCTAAGAAGGTGTTACAATTATGGATCTACCTAGCATGTTATTTCCTAGGGTACAGTAGCTCACAGAAATGAATACACCTTACATTTGTTTCAGTTACAGTATATATTTACTGTCCAATGAAAAAGACTCAACACACAGCCATTGTTTTCCAAATAGCTGGCAAGTGAGTAGAAAGACTATCTGCCTTGCTGATAGTGGGGGCATCAAGGTTTAGGGCTGCATGAGTGCACTGCGAAGCTGCGGTTCATTTAAAGGGAACATTAATTCCAGCATGTACTGTAACATTGCAAAGCAGGGGAAACTAGGCTGTATGGCCAAACGCACCTCCAATATGATCAAGGTCTCCTTCAGAATTTAACCCAATTGAGGACCTGTAGGGCACCCTTGAGTGGAAGGAAGGAAAGAAGGAAGACAATTCGGACATATTTATATTATCATGTTTCCCTCAAAGAATCGCAGCTCCCCACTCATGCATCCCCAGTTCACAGTTCATGATGCTATACCACCAGCATAGGCAAGACACACTCGATTGATTAATAATGACAATAAATGTTGAGTGTCATTTGCAGTGAATATTGAATATATACTGCTAAACAAGCTGTACACTGACTACTCTAAAAGGAGTCCAAGTATATTTCCATAGTATTGTTGCTTGAGAAGATGCAATACATTGTCAGGGGTACGGTATGCATAGTCCCTTTTGTAAGATATTAAAGGTGCGCCTCTTCTCCCTTTTTTAAACTCTTGGGCTGTTTCTTGCCTCACTGGTCTGGTCTTATGCCCAGAAATTCCCCACCCCCCCCACCTCTCCACCCCCCTCAGTATGTGCTCTGATTACCTCTCCAAACTGGCAATAAGTTGATTGCTTTACAGAGATGATGTAAGCCCCTGCCCTAGGGTACATCAGGTTGGATTTCTCCTTCTTTATCTTGTAAAGCCTAAATTAACAGCTGGTTTGGTCTGAGTTCTCCCGGATCTGACTAAAGGATTAGGCTCGGTTCTCATGCGAGTCAATCCAGTTTGATTTATTGCAGGTCTATCAAAAAAAAGATCAATGGGAGTCCTTTTGAAAGTAAATCCTTAATCGCTCTTTGCACTTACGTGTCATCATAGTGATCTCCAATTCTCACTGCCTCATTCTTATTCTTTCCTTACACCTTGGCCTTGTCTGTTTTTTCGTACCTTCCCCCAATCTATGGTAGTGATCCGCCACGTTCCCCAGTATCAGGGTGAATTGCTGGATAGATTTTTTTTGTTGCTCTCATTAGTTATCCATCGAAGCAAGGCAGCTCAGCGTTAGCATTCTGTGGTTGTGCTCGCAACCTTTGCGCCGTTTCTGCTCAAACTTTCCCATATTAGGCCTTGTCACTCATGCTATGCTTGGTAATAAGGTAAGCTTTATATGTTTGGCTCTTATCACATTTGGCTTCGTGATCAATATTCATGGACAGACGGCGGAAATGACAAAACAATGAAAGAAAACAAGGGTTTCCTGTTGATATCCTACTTGTTTTTTTATTCGATAGAACACGACTGCTATGTTTCTTACCTAATTTATAGCTTGGACAAATTGATACTCGCGTTAATGTCTTTTAAATCTTTTTGGGAAATCTGCTGCCTGAATAAAGTCTCATTTGTATAAAGCTTAATAATTCCGTGCAGTTCATTACAGTCACCATTGTTTTGTTTGTTTCAGTTTCCATTGATTTTAATAGGTAGAACATTTGGGCACAGAGTTTGACACCACAGTCCAATGATCGATTGGCAGCAAAATCCCAAGTACTTTTTAATGATGTTCTAACAGCCATATGTGTTTGTGGAGCTTGTTAATAATAACCAAATGTGAGGAAAAATGTATCCTCTCCTTCAATTGTTTGCTCAACCTTTGAGAGAAGAGGTACTCACACTGTCACTTTTGGCGTTTTTGGCTTTTCAAAATGTCATGAAGGAACAAATCTTCAAGGACATGATGCAGCCTCAGTCAGTCAGCTGCAGACTATGGAGCTGTAAGTTTGATCATTTTGTTTCTCTTAAGCTAATATGCTAACTTAGCATGGGGTGTGAGTGTAAGGTTAGTTAACATAGCCATGCTAGTTGGGTTGGGAATCTTTGGGCACCTCACGGTTCGATTATAAATCGATTATTGACGCATCTTTGATTCATGCCCTTTTACCATTCATGTAGCCATGATTGTGTGGATATTATTCTCTCTCCAGACTTATTCATCTACTTTGCTCATTTCTTTCCTCTCAAACTCTGTGCACACTAGTTCTATATTTTCGTATATTCGGTCTGTATTACTTTAACATGCTTAAAGGGGTCATATAATGATTTTTTTTTCACATTTAGAGTACTTCCTTGTGGTCTACATAACATGTACCGGTAATTGTGATTTTTGGTAAAAATTTTGCACAGATTATTTTTTACAGACCTTCTTCAAACCGCTTTCTGACCGTCTCTTCAGGATGGCAGGATGGTCTTCTCCCTGCCATCTTTGTTATAGTTTTTAGCGCTTCTATAGTGCGTCTACTGACAAATTAAATTTAAACTATGTGCTACTTTGTATTAGAAATGGCAACAGCGTAGGTTGGACGTTCATGTACGAGCAAGTCTGCCCCATAACTAAAGGATAGAGAAAACGTCAATACTGGGGTCAATTCCAAACAGATTGTTTAGCGGAAGTATGAAGAAAGGCAAGATTATATTATAAATACCGCATTTTTCGGACTATGAGTCGCAGTTTTTTTCATAGTTTGGCCAGGCTCCAGTTCGACTTATATATGTTTTTTTCCTTCTTTATTATGCATTTTCGGCAGGTGCGACTTATACTCCGGTGCGACTTATACTCCGAAAAATACAGTATGTAATATAGATATACTTTTTGGGATTTATGCAGATCCCAAATACACAACAGCAGCTGCCAATAGGTAAGAACAGTTGGCTTGAAATAATAGGGTCCCTTTAAATAAAATATTTTTGGTGGTTTATCAGTCTATTCAGAATCATCGTGTACGAATCGCGATGCACCTAAGATTTTCCTAAATGCTCATGTTGCTAACGTTTGTGTCCTCCTGGCCCCCGCTCCTTAATATAATGTTGTTGTATGCGATTAATGTTATATATTGCATTAGACAAGTGCAGCGATATGTTTGGGTAAAATTTGATCAAGTGCACAAAAGCACTTTTTTTAGACACACTCTTGGTTAGTGATTCTCAAACTGGTACACAGGTGCCATTTACTGATACGCCAAATAATCACTTGATTAAAGTACAGTGTTTAATTTTCCTGTATTCAAACTAGGGTTGTACGATAAACCGGTATTGATATAGTATCGTGATACTAATGAATCATATTCGGTACTATACCGCCTCTAAAACGTACCGTTCCCCCACCCCCATAACCAATATGACCAATGTCTGATCCTTTAACGACGCGGTATCGAATTGATACCTAAATTTGTGGTATCATCCAAAACTAATGTAAAGCATCCAAACAACAGAAGAATACGTGATTAGTACATTTTAACCATACTTGCCAACCTTGAGACCTCCGATTTCGGGAGGTGGGGGGAGGGGGGTGGGCGTGGTCAGGGTGGGAGGGGGCGTGGTTGGGGGCGTGGCTAAAAGGGGAGGAGTATATTTACAGCTAGAATTCACCAAGTCAAGTATTTCATATATATATATATATATATATATATATATGGCGCAGTGGAAGAATGGCCGTGCGCGACCCGAGGGTCCCTGGTTCAATCCCCACCTAGTACCAACCTCGTCATGTCCGTTGTGTCCTGAGCAAGACACTTCACCCTTGCTCCTGATGGGTGCTGGTTAGCGCCTTGCATGGCAGCTCCCTCCATCAGTGTGTGAATGTGTGTGTGAATGGGTAAATGTGGAAGTAGTGTCACAGCGCTTTGAGTACCTTGAAGGTAGAAAAGCGCTATACAAGTACAACCCATTTATCATTTATTTATATATATATATATATATATATATATATATATATATATATATAAACAAATACTTGACGTTCAGTGAATTCTAGCTATATATATATATATATATATATATATATATATATATATATATATATATATATATATATATATATATATATATATATATATATATATATATATATATATATATATATACATACACGTATATATATATTTATTATATATATATATATATATATATATATATATAAAATAAATACTTGAATTTCAGTGTTCATTTATTTACACATACACACACACATAACACTCATCTACTCATTGTTGAGTTAAGGGTTGAATTGTCCATCCGTGTTCTATTCTCTGTCACTATTTTTCTAACCATGCTGAACACCTTCTCTGATGATGCATTGATGTGTGGCACGCACAAAAGTGCTTTCATCAAATGCACTAGATGGCAGTATTGTCCTGTTTAAGAGTGTCACAACATTGCTGTTTACGGCAGACGAACTGCTTTACGGTATACAAAAACGTGACTGCTCTTGTTGTGTGTTGTTGCCGCGCTGGGAGGACGTTAATGAAACTGCCTAACAATAAACCCACATAAGAAACCAAGAACTCGCCCTCCATCATTCTACAGTTATAACGTGATTGGGCAGGTATGCTGGTTATATTGTGGGTTAGCGGACTCAGGTCCTCATGGACCTGAGTCCGCCTGAATTTCGGGAGATTTTCGGGAGAAAATTTGTCCCGGGAAGTTTTCGGGAGAGGCGCTGAATTTCGGGAGTCTCCCGGAAAATCCGGGAGGGTTGGCAAGTATGATTTTAACAGAAGCGTAAATAGAACATGTTAAAAGAGAAAGTAAGCAGATATTAACAGTAAATGAAAAAGTAGATTAATAATCCATTTCCTACCACATGTCCTTCATAATGTTGACTAAATAATAGAATGAGAACTGACACAATATGTTACTGCATACGACAGCAGACTAAATTAGAAGCCTTTGTTTGTTTACTTACTACTAAAAGACAAGTTGTCTTGTATGTTCACTATTTTATTTAAGGACAAACTTGCAATAAGAAACATATGTTTGATGTACTGTAAGATTTTTTTGTTAAAATAAAGCCAATAATGCCATTTTTTGTGGTCCCCTTTAAATAGAAAAGTACCGAAAAGTATTGAAATACATTTTGGTACCAGTACCGGTACCAAAATATTGGTATCGGGACAACGCTAATTCAAACAGTGTTACTGTTCAAACTCGGTTTAATGTTACAGTGGCCAAAAATATTAAATATACTTGTTAAATAAAACCTCTGCCTTGTTTTTAATGAATACTTAGGCCAATTACGATACTGTACTTTAACGTTGGTCATTACGGTGGTAGAGACAAGTTTTTTCTGAGGTGGTAATTGGTAACTGCTCGACGTAAACACAGCTTAACAGTATGAAGTTACAGGCACACAAAACGGTGCCTTCTTTTCCGCATGTGGGACCTCTGACACTTATTTCAAATTGCTGAAACGTGCGGTAATACAACACGGGACCTTTCAAGTACAACAAGACAACACAAACATGTATGTCCACCATTGTTGTACTGTATGTCGTGTTCTTCTTTTTTGTTTACTTAATTAGTGGGTAACAGTTCCAAACTGAGCTGTACAGCTTGTAGGGAACATCCAGTAGAAGGTTCTGTAGAGAGGGTTGACTTCACCATGGAATCGTGGGAATATGTCCAGGTGCTTGCGTTGACGACTTGTTAGCACTGTTGTACTTTCAAGGTTCCTGTTCAGTTTCTCTTTCCATTTCAACCCCGACATTCCAGCGTCGCCGACCGCTCCTTCTCCCAAGGTGAGGTGGAGGGAGGTGATCCGTGTTAAATTCAGGTGTGTCCTGCTGGCATGCTCGGCCCAGCTGACTGGCAGATAGACCCTGTTTTTTTTTGCGGCGTAGGGGCGGAGGCGAGGTGAAAGTGGGGCTGACAGGATACGTGGGAAGGAAGGGGGCTTGCTGTCAGCCAGCTGGACCTCTTAATCCTACAGCCTTGGGGAAAGGGTGTGTGTGCGTGCGCGTGTGTGTGTTTGTCTCATAGTGTCAATTCTAGCACACACCTCCTCGCTACTCTGTGGCCCAGCTGAGTCCACGTTTGTCCTCCATTGAGACAAGAGGGATTTGTTGACTGTGGTCGTGGCTTTAACGCCACTCTGTACGCTCATGTCCAAACGACACTGCCTCTCATCCTTTGACCGGAAAAAAGTTGTAAAGGCAACAAATACCTGCGAGTCAAATGTGTTTACCCAAGAACGTGTCAGGGGTCCCACAATAGTGTACAGGAAGTGGGTTGGACTAAATTTCGCCTTAATGTTGGAATTTCGAAAGTGTTTTTCGTAAAAGCCCTATCCTACTGGCGACACACCGTTTTGTGTGTCTGTAGCTTTAAAGGGGAACATTATCACCAGACCTATGTAAGCGTCAATATATACCTTGATGTTGCAGAAAAAAGACCATATATTTTTTTAACCGATTTCCGAACTCTAAATGGGTGCATTTTGGCAAATTAAACGCCTTCTATTATTCGCTCTCGGAGCGATGACGTCACAACGTGACGTCACATTGGGAAGCAATCCGCCATTTTCTCACTTTCGTCGGTGTGTTGTCGGAGGGTGTAACAACACGAACAGGGACGGATTCAAGTTGCACCAGTGGCCCAAAGATGCGAAAGTGGCAAGAAATTGGACGTTTGTTCCGCACACTTTACCGACGAAAGCTATGCTACGACAGAGATGGCAAGAATGTGTGGATATCCTGCGACACTCAAAGCAGATGCATTTCCAACGATAAAGTCAAAGAAATCTGCCGCCAGACCCCCATTGAATCTGCCGGAGTGTGTGAGCAATTCAGGGACAAAGGACCTCGGTAGCACGGCAAGCAATGGCGGCAGTTTGTTCCCGCAGACGAGCGAGCTAAACCCCCTGGATGTCTTGGCTCACACCGTCCCTTATACCACTGAAGATGATCAAGAGAAGAATATCGACCCTAGCTTCCCTGGCCTGCTGACATCAACTCCAAAACTGGACAGATCAGCTTTCAGGAAAAGAGAGCGGATGAGGGTATGTCTACAGAATATATTCATTGATGAAAATTGGGCTGTCTGCACTCTCAAAGTGCATGTTGTTGCCAAATGTATTTCATATGCTGTAAACCTAGTTCATAGTTGTTAGTTTCCTTTAATGCCAAACAAACACATACCAATTGTTGGTTAAAAGGCGATCGCCGAATTCGTCTTCGCTTTCTCCCGTGTCGCTGGCTGCCGTGTCGTTTTCGTCGTTTTCGCTTGCATACGGTTGAAACCGATATGGCTCAATAGCTTCAGTTTCTTCTTCAATTTCGTTTTCGCTACCTGCCTCCACACTACAACCATCCGTTTCAATACATGCGTAATCTGTTGAATCGCTTAAGCCACTGAAATCCGAGTCTGAATCCGAGCTAATGTCGCTATAGCTTGCTGTTCTATCCGCCATGTTTGTTTGTGTTGGCATCACTATGTGACGTCACAGGAAAATGGACGGGTGTATATAACGATGGTTAAAATCAGGCACTTTGAAGCTTTTTTAGGGATATTGCGTGATGGTTAAAATTTTGAAAAAAACTTTGAAAAATAAAATAAGCCACTGGGAACTGATTTTTAATGGTTTTAACCCTTCTGAAATTGTGATAATGTTCCCCTTTAAGGCGATGCCAGACATAGCGAGCGACCATATAGTGTGTTTTATGCCCTTAGGTTGTCCGTTACATCGTAAATCACATGTGCCGTTTTCAAGTCAGGGTCTGATGCAGGCTTTTGCATGTTGCCAACACAAACAGAAACCTTTACATTGTCATAGAGCAGTGTAATGGTCTATATGGCTCACCACTTAACATCCTTAGGGCCTCTTAGGTGCACTTCCGCTGACTTTTTTTTTCTTTCCCTCAGTTATCCTTAGTTAGGAGTGGTAAGAAATTGGACGAAAATTTGTTCAAAATACGAGACTGTGGGGAAAGCCGACGAAATGGTCAGTCGTTTGTTCCGCACACTTTACCGACGAAAGCTATGCTGCGACAGAGATGGCAAGAATGTGTGGATACCCTGCGACACTCAAAGCAGATGCTGACATCAACTCCAAAACTGGACAGATCCACTTTCAGGAAAAGAGAGCGGATGAGGGTATGTCTACAGAATATATTAATTGATGAAAACTTTATTCATTACTCGCGGTTTTACGTAAATTATTATACATAAACTGTGTTTACCAATAATTTAGCTTAAAAACATTTATTTTTTTCAATCATTCGAGTACATTCGTGTAGTCTTGTGTAATGCAGTATTTTGTGTCTATTTAGGTATGGTTAACCTGAGTGCTGAAATCGTGGAAAAATATATGTTCTTAGCGCGCCTGAAATGGGCTGTCTGCACTCTCAAAGTGCATGTTGTTGCCAAATGTATTTCATATGCTGTAAACTTAGTTCATAGTTGTTAGTTTCCTTTAATGCCAAACAAACACATACCAATCGTTGGTTAGAAGGCGATCGCCGAATTTGTCCTCGCTTTCTCCCATGTCGCTGGCTGTCGTGTCGTTTTCGTCGCTTTCGCTTGCATACGGTTCAAACCGATATGGCTCAATAGCTTCAGTTTCTTCTTCAATTTCGTTTTCGCTACCTGCCTCCACACTACAACCATCCGTTTCAATACATGCATAATCTGAAGCCGCTGAAATCCGAGTCTGAATCCGAGCTAATGTCGCTATTCCTTGCTGTTCTATCTGCCATGTTTGTTTGTATCGGCATCACTGTGTGACGTCACAGGAAAATGGACGGGTGTATATAACGATGGTTAAAATCAGGCACTTTGAAGCTTTTTTTAGGGATATTGCGTGATGGGTAAAATTTTGAAAAAAACTTCGAAAATAAAATAAGCCACTGGGAACTGATTTTTAATGGTTTTAACCCTTCTGAAATTGTGATAATGTTCCCCTTTAATGCTGATGATCGGTGTTTGTCCACAGTGTGTTTCTCCATTGTGCATTTTACTCACTTTTGACATAAACACTGTAACTCCGCACTTGTATGCATGTATATACATAGAGTACAGGCCAAAAGTTTGGACACACCTTCTCCTCATTCAATGCGTTTTTCTTTATTTTCATGATTGTAGATTGTCACTGAAGGCATCAAAACTATGAATGAACACATTTGGAGTTATTCACTTAACAAAAAAAGGTGAAATAACTGAAAACATGTTTTATATTCTAGTTTCTTCAAAATAGCCACCCTTAGCTCTGATTTTTTTTTTCGCACACTCTTGGCATTCTCTCGATGAGCTTCAAGCACACCTGTGAAGTAAAAAACATTTCAGGTGACTACCTCTTGAAGCTCATCGAGAGAATGCCAAGAGTGTGCGGGAAAAAAAAATCCGAGCAAAGCGTGGCTATTTTGAAGAAATTAGAATATAAAACATGTTTTCAGTTATTTCACCTTTTTTTGTTCACTGGTGTTCATTCATAGTTTTGATGCCTTCGGTGACAATCGACAATGTAAATAGTCATGAAAATAAAGAAAACACATTGAATGAGGAGAAGGTGTGTCCAAAAGTGCTCAATACCGGGGTAGAGCGGAATATACATTAGGTCAGGAAAAACACAAGAGGCTATATCATCCCTACAAGCCTGTTTCACAGGTTTCCCGTTATAAAAACTTGCGAAACAGGCTTGTAGGGATGATATAGCCTCTTGTGTTTTTCCCTGACCTAACGTGTGTGTGTGTGTGTGTGTATATATATATATATATATATATATATATATATATATATATATATATATATATATATATATAATTGCCGGTGTCCCAACATAACAGGGCACCTTTTAATCGACAATTTGAGGAAATTCCTCAATGACTGAATGCACGTCCAGTTTGCAGCAGCAAGTAAGCACCCTACAATGCAGCTCTACGTCACGCTGCGACCAAACGACTGATTGCATCACCAGCTCGTCACTACATTTAGTGACATTCCATGCAAGCCTTTTTTTTTGTAATTATTATTTATTTAGCTCCCAACTCTCCCGCTCCCTCTCTCTCTTTGCATATATCACAAGCTGGCAGGCTAAGAGCTTGGGACTTCCCCACGCCACACACTCCAAGCCTTTGATCGCTTGCTTTGGAGGTAACATCAAACGGGCGAGGCATCGAAAGGCAGCTACTACTGTGAACTTCAATGTTCAACTTGATGGCTTGGCTGAGGGCCCCCACTCCCCCACTCTCACCCTCCTCACCTTCTCTCCTCCGAACACCCACCACCCCCACGTCACTTTCTCTCCATCCCTCTCCTGCATCTCTCAGCTGACAAAACCACAGTTTTTAGTCAAGGTTTTCCCTGTGGTGTTTTTTTTAATAATTTTTTTTACCTTCACCTCCATATAGGCGAGGTTGCACGATGCAAGACCTCCCCCCCAGCCACCGCGTAAATACAGACGTACACAAAAGCATTTCTTTAGAGCCTATGTGCTTAGAAAGGAGCAGCCTCCTCTTGTATATTTCAGTGGGTTGCATCAATGCCACGCCAGAGGCCTGCTGCTAGCAGGAGACAATCATAAGGTTCTGTATACTCTGGATCTGTGGCTCAGACAGGATCAGGCTATTAGGTTTCGGTGCAGATCTGGATAAAGATGCAGATTTTGTTTACCTTTTGGTCATTTTCAAGGAGTCCTTATACACGGAAATTATAGAATCAAAGCATCACCCTTTTTATGGCGTAGTCTGCTACAGTGCATTCATCACACTTAGACTTAGACAAACTTTATTGATCCACAAGGGAAATTGTTCCACACAGTAGCTCAGTTAAAAAGGATGGAAAGGATAATGCACGTATAAAGTAGACAAAAAATGTACCATAATAGCAATAATTGATCCAGAAAGTAGTTTGCACCCATGCCTTTTCCACAACCACCATTTAAGGAAGAGCCCAACTGGTTTTGGTGCATATCTGGATAAATGTACAGATCTAATTTCACTTCATGCAGAAATGGTATTCATCCGTCATAAACCAGGAAGTAGTCTGCGAGCATGCCTGCGTACCACGCAGTGGTACGTGTGGTTTTCCGTTTTTTTTCCGGCTAAGACCGTATCGTCCGAAACCCAAAGTAACTTTTCTTATTAGAATTAGAAAATAGTGTTACTCACCTTCATTATCAAAGTGCACCATGGTGTAAAAAAATGTGCGTAGTGTTGTTTGGGCACTCGATTCCATATAATGATGGACGTGCAAAAAACCAAGACGGTGTACAAAACTCCGGAGCAAACTTTTGTTTCCTAAAAGTGGGGTGTGAAAATGAAAGTACCACTGTCTCCATCTAGTGGTTCGTCAAAGAATCACTTGATGAAAGTACAGTGTTTTACTTTTATTTATTCAAACACATAAGATAGGATAAAGTGGTCAAATATTATTTATATCTATTAAATAATACCTCTGCCTTGGTTTTAATGAACACATAGGCCTACTACGCTATTGTATTTTAATGTTGGTTATTATGTTAGTGGTACGCCAAATAATCACTTAATGGAAGTACAGTGTTTTACTTTTTTATTCAAACACATAAGATAAGATAAAGTGGTCAACAATATTATTTATATTTATTAAATAAAACCTGTACCTTGGTTTTAATGAATACGTAGGCCTACTACGCTATTGTATTTTAATGTTGGTTATTATGTTAGTGGTACGCCAAATAATCACTTGATGAAAGTACAGTGTTTTAGTTGTCTTTATTCAAACACATAAGATTAAAGTGGTAAAAAATATTATTATATTTATTAAATAAAACCTCTGCCTTAGTTTTAATGAACACATAGGCCTACTACGCTATTGTATTTTAATGCAGGTTATTATGTTAGTGGTACGCCAAATAATCACTTGATGAAAGTACAGTGTTTTACTATTCTTTATTCAAACACATAAGATAAGATAAAGTGGTCAAAAATATTAATTATATCTATTAGATAAAATATGTGCCTTGTTTTTAATGAATACATAGGCCTACTACGCTATTGTATTTTAATGTTGGTTATTATGTTAGTGGTACGCCAAATAGTCACTTGATGAAAGTACAGTGTTTTACTTTTCTTTATTCAAACACATAAGATAAGATAAAGTGGCCAAAAATATTAATAATATCTATTAAATAAAACATGTGCCTTGTTTTTAATGAACACAGGCCTACTAGGCTTTTGTATTTTAATGTTGGTTATTATGTTAGTGGTACGCCAAATAATTACTTGAGGAAAGTACAGTGTTTTACTTTTCTTTATTCAAACACATAAGATAAAGTGGTAAAAAATATTATTATATTTATTAAATAAAACCTCTGCCTTAGTTTTAATGAACACATAGGCCTACTACGCTATTGTATTTTAATGTTGATTATTATGTTAGTGGTACGCCAAATAATCGCTTGATGAAAGTACAGTGTTTTACTTTTCTTTATTCAAACACATAAGATAAGATAAAGTGGTCAAAAATATTAATTATATCTACTAGATAAAACATGTGCCTTGTTTTTAATGAATACATAGGCCTACTACGCTATTGTATTTTAATGTTGGTTATTATGTTAGTACTCATTTGAGAACCAATGGAGTAGAGGATCCATACAAGCGAGAGCCTGTTATCTTTTAGTGCAGATCTGGACAAACGTGCTTGGCATGATCCACTCCAGAATCAAAAATCCTCACTCCCGTCCATTAAAAACAGAAATTAGTCGCTTCCCGTGCCTCCGTCACACCTGCCAGTGAGTGAGATTTACCTTTTGCCAGAGGGCAGGTGAACCACAGGAAAACAAACGTTGTTCACAATGAGCGCCCTTCCTTAATTAAGGAAGTGTCACAGGAAGCCAGGGTTTTTGCTTGTGTTTTTTCGTATTTAAATGAACACAGACAAGCCGAGGTGCTTCAACTAAATGCTTTTTCTCTTCTTTCATGAGCTTCCTTGTCCAGCTGTGCCAATTAGCAGAGAGAGTGTGGCCTGCTTTTCTTCTTCTTCTTCTCCTGGCTCTTCTTCGTCGCACTCTTCTTCTTCTCGGTAGACGCGTGCGCAGAAACGTAACGCACATGGTTGGCGTATCATTAGTTGGTTGTGCGGGGAGGCGTGCGCAAGCACAGGCTCTCTTCTGCCTTATCTCCATGTCAATCAAAGTGTGTGTGTGTGTGTGTGTGTGTGTGTGTGTGAACATCAGTTGTAATGATCTCCATCCAGCCTGTCGGTGCGTGTTAGCGCCCGGCTTCCCTCGCCCCCGGAGCAAGCCGTTCCCTTGCTAATAGATGCAAAATTAAGCTGATCAATAGATGGCCTCAGCTCATTATTGACACGTTATCGCGGCGTGGGATTTTTGTCCGGGGGCGGGGTTTACTTCCACAGAGCCAACTTGGAGAAGGTGGGGGCAGAAAAAAAAACCTGCCCCGGCTACTTTTATTTGAACCTTGCAATTACATCACATTAAGTCAATTTAGCATCACTCAATCTGGCTATGGCGTGGGTTACTTGGTGGACCTGCAGGAAGACTAATTACCCGCTCAGTGAAATGAGGAAACGACATGCCGACTTTGGCATATTAAAGATTCATCCGTAATTGCCATGTTTGTGTTGCTGACAGATCGCCACGTGATGATGAAGTGGTAATTAACGCTCTGTGTGTGTGCCCCTGTGTGTCAGGCAAAGTAGCATGTGGAGGTGAGACTGAGTCAAAAACTCTGGCCCGAGCGGGTCTTAACACCACAGAAGCATCTCCCGTTTTAATGAGATCCAATAACGGAGCTCTTATGACTTATTTATTCATAAACTGGCGTGGTATAAAGCAGAAGCTCTGAAAATGTGTCGAAACCACGCACCGCTACTAATGTGTCGCATGTGCTATTACGTTTCTGACAATTGCACCCCAAATAAAGCCCAAAGTTTGACGCCCGACTTGAAATTTCTCACACAGCTGAATGCGCTGTACGTAGGAGCTCCCTGTAGCTGCAGGATGTTAAGCAGAATCCCCTCGGAATACAATATATACAGTAAGAAGGTGGGGGGTGTTCATCATTTTGCAATGCAATCTGCTGAAAATGATGGAAAGTAGAGATGTCCGATAATATCGGACTGCCGATATTATCGGCCGATAAATGCTTTAAAATGTAATATCGGAAATGATCGGTATCGGTTTCAAAAAGTAAAATTTATGACTGTCATGTCTGTGTGATCAGGCTTTATTTTTGGACTTTTTGTGCAGTTTTGTTTTGTCACCATAGTTACCCATTAGTTTCACCTGTCATGTCACGCACCTGTTTTGAGTCACGCACCTGTTGTTAATCATGTCCATAAGTATTTAAGTTAATTCATTTTCTGTTGTTCGGCCTGACGACCTCGCACCCCATATATGCTTCTGCACACCCTTATGATCCTTGCTGCTCCTTTTTCATGCCGGTTCCATGCCAAGTAAGTTTTTGTTTCTCAAGCCACAGTTAATGTTTTGTTTAATTGTTCATAGTTTCCGCCACTGTGCGTGCTTTTCATTTGTACTTTTTTGCTATAGTCTTTTGGTTTCATAGCTTATTCTCCGCCATTGTGCGCGCTTTTTGTTTGATCTTTTTTTAATAAATAAATCATGTACCTTGGTTCCCGTCTCGCCCGTGCCAACTTTCCGTTGCATCCCGGAAAAGCAAACTCCAAAGACCAAGTCTTGACAGTAGGTCGTCAGCAGACCTGCTTTTCCGCACGTAAGTTGGCCGATTTGGACAATTTGGATGAGGCTTCTTGGGAGGTGCTGCGCGCCATGGAGGCAGAGACGCTGCGCTTTTCTCCCAGGGAGCGCAGGGGGATGATGTGGGGGAATGGAGGCAAGTTGGTGCCGATCGGTACGTCACCTCAGCCACGGAAGCGCCGCCAAAGGCGAGGGACGCCAGGAAAGACTTCCGCGAGCCAACACGACACGCCGCTCCCACAAGCCCCACCCCCTCCGGGCGGAAGCAAGCAGCAGTCTGCCCGGCTTCCCCATGATGACATCACAGACCAGGATTTTTGTTTCAATACTTTTTCTTTAAATCACCCGCCTCCAGCTAAAAACTCTGCCATGTCTTTGATAAAACATTATCAAAACATGTTTTTAGAAATCAGGTCTAGTCAGTCACAGCCATCCCAATTTCATGCCCCGCCCCCCAAGACTCAAGTCCCGCCCCCGTCACAATTTTTTTCTTTTTTTCCGCCCACACAACCCCAGGTGGGGGATAAAAAAACAAAACAATTTGGACAATTTAATGGGGAAGTTTCTGCCCTCCTCCGCCCACCCCTACAGAGAGTTCCAGACCGCAGGGAGCGCGTCTGGTATCCGCCCCTTGAGGGGGGAAATGGGGTCGGGAGCTGTGTTGGTGGGGTGGCTCGGCATCACCATGCCAAGCCACAGCCTCCAGCACGGCCGCCACCACCAGTCTTCCGACCTGTCAAGCCACAGCCTCCCTAACGGCCGCCACCACCAGTCTACCGACCTGTCAAGCCACAGCCTCCAGCACGACCGCCCTCACCAGTCTACCGACCCGTCAAGCCACAGCCTCCAGCACGACCACCCGCACCACGCCTAGCCGCATGACGCCAAGCTCCGGTACCAGCTCCACGACGCCAAGCTCCGGTACCAGCTCCACGACGCCAAGCTCCGGTACCAGCTCCACGACGCCAAGTTCCGGTACCAGCTCCACGACGCCAAGCTCCGGTACCAGCTCCACGACGCCAAGCTCCGGTACCAGCTCCACGACGCCAAGCTCCGGTACCAGCTCCACGATGCCAAGCTCCGGTACCAGCTCAACGACGCCAAGCTCCGGTACCAGCTCCACGACGCCAAGCTCCGGTACCAGCTCCACGACGCCAAGCTCCGGTACCAGCTCCACAAGTCCAAGACCAAGACCCTCCACGCCAAGACCAAGACCCGCCATGCCAAGGCCAAGACCAAGACCCGCCATGCCAAGACCAAGACCAAGACCCACACCAAGACCAAGACACACCATGCCAAGACCAAGACACGCCATGCCAAGACCAAGACCAAGACCCGCCATGCCAAGACCAAGACCAAGACCAAGACCCGCCATGCCAAGACCAAGACCCGCCATGCCAAGACCAAGACCCGCCATGCCAAGACCAAGACCAAGACCCGCCATGCCAAGACCAAGACCAAGACCCGCCATGCCAAGACCCGCCATGCCAAGACCAAGACCCGCCATGCCAAGATCAAGACTCGCCATGCCAAGACCCACACCAAGACCAAGACCCACGCCTAGACCAAGACCAAGACCCACGCCGAGCTTCGCCGCCGGACGCGCCACGCCGAGCTTCGCCGCCTGACTTGCCATGCCGAGCTGCCACACCTGCCAAGTTGACGACGCGCCTGTCTCCTCGTCGGCCACGGATATGGCCGCTACCTGGTCGTCCGCCACGCCAAGTGCGCCCACCTCCCAGTCGGCCACGAATGTGGCCAATCCCTGGGCGCCCGCCTCGCCTGCTGCAGCGGCGTTCCACTCGCCGCCGCCACTTGACTTTGCCTCGGTGGATTCGGGGCCACTTGGGCTGGCGACCCACCGCCATGTCCCCCTCCCGCCCTCCCATGACTATTGATCTTTGGTTTTTTTTGGACATCTGGTATCTGTCCTTAAGGGAGGGGCTCTGTCATGTCTGTGTGATCAGGCTTTATTTTTGGACTTTTTGTGCAGTTTTGTTTTGTCACCATAGTTACCCATTAGTTTCACCTGTCATGTCACGCACCTGTTTTGAGTCACGCACCTGTTGTTAATCATGTCCATAAGTATTTAAGTTAATTCATTTTCTGTTGTTCGGCCTGACGACCTTGCACCCCATATATGCTTCTGCACACCCTTATGATCCTTGCTGCTCCTTTTTCATGCCGGTTCCATGCCAAGTAAGTTTTTGTTTCTCAAGCCACAGTTAATGTTTTGTTTAATTGTTCATAGTTTCCGCCACTGTGCGTGCTTTTCATTTGTACTTTTTTGCTATAGTCTTTTGGTTTCATAGCTTATTCTCCGCCATTGTGCGCGCTTTTTGTTTGATCTTTTTTTAATAAATAAATCATGTACCTTGGTTCCCGTCTCGCCCTTGCCAACTTTCCGTTGCATCCCGGAAAAGCAAACTCCAAAGACCAAGTCTTGACAATGACTTTTTAAAACGCCGCTGTACAGAGTGGTACAGGGACGTAGGAAGAAGTACAGAGTGCCAATAAACCTTAAAGGCACTGCCTTTGCGTGCCGGCCCAATCACATACTTTTCACACACACAAGTGAATGCAAGTCATACTTGGTCAACAGCCATGCAGGTCACACTGAGGGTGGCCATATAAACAACTTTAACACTGTTACAAATATGCGCCACACTGTGAACCCACACCAAACAAGAATGACAAACACATTTCGGGAGAACACCCGCACCGTAACACAACAGAGCAAATACCCAGAACCCCTTGCAGCACTAACTCTTCTGGGACCCTACAATATACCCCCCCAGCCCCCCACCTCAACCTCCTCATGCTCTCTCAGGGAGAGCATGTCCCAAATTCCAAGCTTCTGTTTTGAGGCATGTTAAAAAAAAATAATGCACTTTGTGACTTCAATAATAAATATGGCAGTGCCATGTTGGCATTTTTTTTCCATAACTTGAGTTGATTTATTTTGGAAAACCTTGTTACATTGTTTAATGCATCCAGCGGGGCATCACAACAAAATTAGGCATAATAATGTGTTAATTCCACAACTGTATATATCGGTATCGGTTGATAACGGAATCGGTAATTAAGAGTTGGACAATATCGGAATATCGGATATCGGCAAAAAAGCCATTATCGGACTTCTCTAATGGAAAGAACAACTCGACATGGCAACTGACACTGTGGTCGAAGTTGGAATTGACACAAAACACATTTTAAGACTCTCAACACTCTAAAATAGATAGTGCACCCCTGATCACCAATTCCTCATGTTTCATGTGTCAGGTAAATCGCGACGAATGGAGCCCTATGAATACTTTTAACACTGTATCTTTGGGGGACTGACAAGCACACGTGTGTGACGTTTAGGAATAACATAGCTGCCGTCAACAAAAACGTATCTAGGACTTTGCAAAAAATTGTTCATAAGTAACAGAGCATTTGTCAAATGGTGGCACAAAAAATATTATTTACATTTATGGGATTGTATGTTTTTTTTTTTTTTTTTTTTTACCTCCACCAAGTGCTAGCTTATGTTTTACACAGAATTTTATAGAAAGTCCATGCTGATGTAGGAATATTATTTTTCTCTGGACTTGAAATGGTGCCGAAACCAGGAAGTAACAGAATAATAATAAAAAAAATGTTTCTTTACAATTACAGTGTTTTAACTTTTTTGTCACCTTTTGTTCACGGTCACAAATACTACAGATGATTCTTAATTGATTAAGTTTGTTCAGGCAACACCGAGCACGTCTCTTAAATCCAGCAGAGGCGCAGTTTGGACTAGTTTGCTGTCTAAAGAAGCTATTGCAAGTTGACGTCCGCTCTAGGGTTGCAACGATTAATCGATGAATTTCATTAGAAAAAAAGGTTTGATTTATAGTCTGTTTCTTCGATTAATCGTTTATTGAGTGTAATAAATACAAATGTATAAAATCCGGACCGTATGCAGTGGAGGTGTGAATCTTTGGGCACCTCACGATTCGATTGTGATTATGATTTAGGATCTACGGTTTGATTCAAAATCAGTTATTGATGCACTTTTATTTATGTATATTGATGCAGTTTTACATTTCACTCAATATGCGTTTATCACAAAATAATTCATTTGGAAGAAGAAACAATTAATTAATTAATTAATTAATTAATTCCCACATTTATTAAATTAATGAAATTGTGTGCACAACTGGACCATAAGTGCCCGATAGTAAAGGAGCTGTTCGGATCGTTGGGTGAGGTGGCTCGCTGCAGTCAGCCAAATTTTAGAACTGTCTGCATTACTTTATTTATAATAAATAAATTGATTATAGACGTTTACTAATCGATTCTATAATCGTCCATGTCCGAATTGCGATGCATCTAAAAATCGATTATTTCCCCCATCTGTGATATGGAGTGCCTGCAACTTTGAATATGCAGACATAGTCTAGAGCAGTGGTTCTTAACCTGTGTTCGATCGAACCCTAGGGGTTCGGTGAGTCGGCCTCAGGGGTTCGGCGGAGCCTCCGCCACGGAGGTAAAGACACATCCGACTTATCGTGTAAATAAAAACGTCTCCCTATCAGCGTATTATGGACCCAACAATGTTCCCCCTAATTTTCCATCTGATTTGCAGGTTGTTTGATTGATCGATTTAAACTTTTACTAGCAGATTGCAAAGGAAGAGAATACATTATATGAAACAGTACAGTTTACACAGTATACAGTACATATTCCGTACAATTGACCACTAAATGGTAACACCCGAATACGTTTTTCAACTTGTTTAAGTCGGGGTCCACGTTAATCAATTCATGGTAATGTGTGTAAGGTGTGTAATTTGTTGTGGAGTTCATGCACTGTGTTGGTTTTGTTCTTTGAACAAGGTGATGTTCATGCACGGTTCATTTTGTGCACCAGTAAAAAAACATATGACTTTTTCTTGAATTTGAAAATTGAAAACATTTTATTTTTCACTAAAGAAGGGTTCGGTGAATGCGCATATGAAACTGGTGGGGTTCGGTACCTCCAACAAGGTTAAGAACCACTGGTCGAGAAGCTAACGTCATAGAGAAGTTTCTTAAGTGCAAAAAGTATGACTGAAGTGGTGAAGCTGTATTTTCATTTGCACTTGAATTTTATTGACCGTTTAGTTAAGAAACATAGTAATTATTATTTAGTTTTATTTTATTTTAGCACAGCATTGTTGTATGTAAATTCATTTTTCTTCAGTTATTTAGGAATCCCTTTGATTGCAATATATTTGGTTAGTACTTATTTTTCTAATCAGCCTGACCTAAGCCTTAGGTTTATGTGTTAAAGGGGAACATTATCACAATTTCAGAATGGTTAAAACCATTAAAAATCAGTTCCCAGTGGTTTATTTTTTATTTTTCGACGTTTTTTTGAAAATTTTACCCATCACGCAATATCCCTAAAAAAAAGCTTCAAAGTGCCTGATTTTAACCATCGTTATATACACCCGTCCATTTTCCTGTGACGTCACACAGTGATGCCAATATAAACAAACATGGCGGATAGAACAGCAAGATATAGCGACATTGGCTCGGATTCAGACTCGGATTTCAGCGGCTTAAGCGATTCAACAGATTGAAACGGATGGTTGTAGTGTGGAGGCAGGTAGCGAAAACGACATTGAAGAAGAAACTGAAGCTATTGAGCCATATCGGTTTGAACCGTATGCAAGCGAAACCGACGAAAACGACACGACAGCCAGCGACACGGGAGAAAGCGAGGACGAATTCGGCGATCGCCTTCTAACCAACGATTGGTATGTGTTTGTTTGGCATTAAAGGAAACTAACAACTATGAACTAGGTTTACAGCATATGAAATACATTTGGCAACAACATGCACTTTGAGAGTGCAGACAGCCCATTTCAGGCGCGCTAAGAACATATATTTTTCCACGATTTCAGCACTCAGGTTAACCATACCTAAATAGACACAAAATACTGCATTACACAAAACTACCCGAATGTACTCGAATGATTGAAAAAATCAAATGTTTTTAAGCTAAATTATTGGTAAACACAGTTTATGTATAATAATTTACGTAAAACCGCGAGTAATGAATAAAGTTTTCATCAATTAATATATTCTGTAGACATACCCTCATCCGCTCTCTTTTCCTGAAAGCTGATCCGTCCAGTTTTGGAGTTGATGTCAGCATCTGCTTTAAGTGTTGCAGGATATCCACACATTCTTGCCATCTCTGTCGTAGCATAGCTTTTGTCGGTAAAGTGTGCGGAACAAACGACTGATCATTTCGTCGGCTTTCCCCACAGCCCCGTATTTTGAACAAATTTCGTCCAATTTCTTTCCACTTTCGCATCTTTGGGCCGCTGGTGCAACTTGAATCCGTCCCTGTTCGTGTTGTTACACCCTCCGACAACACACCGACGAAAGTGAGAAAATGGCGGCTTGCTTCCCGATGTGACGTCACAACGTGACGTCATCGCTCCGAGAGCGAATAATAGAAAGACGTTTAATTCGCCAAAATTAACCCATTTAGAGTTCGGAAATCGGTTAAAAAAATATATGGTCTTTTTTCTGCAACATCAACATCATATTGACGCTTACATAGGTCTGGTGATAATGTTCCCCTTTAAATAAATATTTGATTGCAATATCTTTGGTTAGTACTTATTTTTCTAATCAGCCTGACCTAAGGCCTAGGTTTATGTGTTAAATAAATATTACTCTTAGTGATTAACACATTGTTTCACATCATTTGACAAGGTTGAACACTGATATAATTATAGAGTATGTTTAAAATCAAAGGTAAGATTACTAATTCAGTATATATATATATATATATATATATATATATATATATATATATATATATATATATATATATATATATATATATATATATATATGAGTTGGTCCCTGGCCCCTAAAAGTAGAAAAGTTGGGGCCCGATGTCAATAAGGTTAAGAATCCCTGTTTTAGGGATTCAACAGTACTATTTAGTGAATTCATGAAGCCATGTTGACTTAGTCAATACGGACACTACAAACTTGCTTCTTTTATGAAGTTAAAATGAACAGCTTGATAAATCATAGGCTATAAATCAATTACTGGGAGCCATGTTTGGGGTGTGAGTTGAAAATCCAGTGCTGGAGGTGTTCTCATGAATATGGAACGGTCTGCACTGCTTGGAGGTGCACTTTCAGGTGCCATAGAGACAAAAACATGTAGCGTGTTTGCTGGTTGCTCTGTTTCTTTTGTAAAGATTAATTGCCTGTTGCTGCGTGCGTGTGTGTGTGTGTGTGTGTGTGTGTGTGTGTGTGTGTGTGTGTGTGTGTGTGTGTGTGTGTGTGTGTGTGTGTGTGTGTGTGTGTGTGTGTGTGTGTGTGTGTGTGTGTGTGTGTGTGTGTGTGTGTGCGTGTGCAGTGCCTCCTGCGTGATACTCTCAGATTGATGAATATGCGTAGGTGGATTTGTGTGATAGCGCGCAACGTTCCCGCGGAATATATCGGATGTCTTTGTTGAAACGCCTGAGAGTGCACACATTGTCTCCCCTGTGAGCCGCAGCTTCCTTATATCCAGTCTGCCGTTTAACTAATTCAGAGCGAACTCTCGCAGAACAAAAAAACATCAAGGGCAGCTCTCCTCCAGCGCTATAACAAATAACGGCGTTCTCCGGCAGCAGACTGTGGGCGCTTTGTGGTTCACACCCTTGGCAGAGCTCAGCTGCTGCTTCACCTTTTTAACTCTCCTTTTCGCGCCGATAACCCGGTGAGCGTGTAGTGAGCAGTGAGGCGACCCTCCTCCTCTGCCTCTCTCCTGCCCGCCTTCTGGCCTTGCCTGGTGCAGAACCAGGCCTGCAGACGGGCCTCGTGTAGGTCAGTCTGTGTTTTTATCAAAGTCCTACATCTTTGGAATTTTTAACAACAAACCTAAGCCATTTTGCTGCATAGACCCCAATAAAAGACAGTATTTTCTCGAGAAGATGGGTTGTCTTTAGAGATGTCCGATAATATCGGACTGCCGATGTTATCGGCCGATAAATGCTTTAAGATGTAATATTGGAAATTATCGGTATCGGTTTAAAAATTATCTGTATCGGGGATAGGTTGATAGGCAACACTAAATTGGCCCTAATGTGTGAATGTGAGTGTGAATGTTGTCTGTCTATCTGTGTTGGCTCTGCGATGAGGTGGCGACTTGTCCAGGGTGTACACCGCCTTCCGCCCGAATGTAGCTGAGATAGGCTCCAGCACCCCTCGCGACCCCAAAGCGAATAAGCGGTAGAAAATGGATGGATAGAGGGGTTTTAAAAAGTAAAATGTATGGCTTTTTAAAACGCTGCTGTGTACACGGACATAGGGAGAAGTACAGAGCGTCAATAAACCTTAAAGGCACTGCCTTTGCGTGCCGGCCCAGTCACATAATATCTACGGCTTTTCACACACACAAGTGAATGCAAATCATACTTGGTCAAAAGCCATACAGGTCACACTGAGGGTGGCCGTATAAACAACTTTAACACTGTTACAAATATGCGCCACAGTGTGAACCCACACCAAACAAGAATGACAAACACATTTCGGGAGAACATCCGCACCGTAACACAACATAATCACAACAGAGCAAATACCCAGAACACCTTGCAGCACTAACTCTTCCGGGACGCTACAATATACTGTACACCCCCTGCTGCCCCCCCCCCCCCCCTACACACACCTCAACCCCGCCCCCCACAACCCCGCCCACCTAAACCTCCTCATGCTCTCTCAGGGAGAGCATGTCTCAAATTCCAAGCTGCTGTTTTGAGGCATGACTTCAATAATAAATATGGCACTGCCATGTTGGCATTTTTTTCCATAACTTGAGTTGATTTATTTTGGAAAACCTTGTTACATTGTTTAATGCATCCAGCGGGGCATCACAACAAAATTAGGCATAATAATGTGTTAATTCCACGACTGTATATATCGGTATCGGTTGATATCGGAATCGGTAATTAAGAGTTGGACAATATCGGAATATCGGCAAAAAAGCCATTATCGGACATCTCTAGTTGTTTAACATTTTGGGCCAAATCCAATCAGTCTGACTGAGTTCAGTTCAAAAACATGGGAAAAACTGATATTTCTAAAATACACAGTCTTGTAGAAACTCTTTCACGAGTGTTTTTGTAGTCACTCCTCTATTAGTCATAGAGTTGTGCAATGTAGGCGATATACGATATGAATTATTTACATTTGACCAATGATTTTAATACTACCGTTACATAGTGGTAGGGTTGGGCAATATATCGAGTTTGTAAGATATATTTCTAAACCAGATATGAATTAAGAAAGTATCGTAATATCGATATAATTTTTTTTACGTTTTAAAATGACCAAACGCCGCTTATTTATTGTGTTCCTTGTTCTCCCCCGCTACCTCTCCATGGGTTACTAAACCCCTCCCCTTGCTCCTTCCAAGACGTAAGAACATCCGTGATTGGTTGGTTGTTTACTATGATTGATTGATTGAGACTTTTATTAGTAGGTTGCACAGTGATGAGTCACGATTGGTTAGGGACAGGCCAATCAGAGGCAAGATAGGGCGGGTCATCGAACCAGGAAGGGAAATCACAAAGTGCCTGCCTGCAAATGTATTTTTTTAATCTGAGTTTGATACATTTTGTATTATTTGCACAGCTGTCTTATTTATTTTACGTAGAAATAATATTTTTCTATTTTTATTTATGTTATGTAATTCTGTACTACTTAAACAGTTTCTTTTCTGTGCTGTTAATACCCATCTTGACTAACTATAAAAGGGCCACTGACTGTTTACAGTACAGTTGTCATTCACTTCAATTTCAGTGAAAACGAATATCTTTATATGTATACTTTCACCGAAAATATATAGATATATATATCGAATATCGAGTTTAAGTAAAAATATATCGAGATATCCTTTTTCGTCCGTATCGCCCAGCCTTTCATAGTGGTAATGCATGTTGACACATTCTCGCTGTGTCCCGCTAATTTGATCATTATCACTGGAGGATGAAGACTTGCTAAACATGCTACATTACGAAACACTTTAGGAGGATAATCTAATCGCAAACCTGGCTTGTACTCTCGTCACGTAACTTACGTTCGCGCCAACTTCTTGCTCCTCCCGCTGCGTACCCTCCTGCCACCTCCAAAAAAATCCCGGCTTCGTGTCAGCGAAGTCTTCAGAGCACAGAAGAGCAGACATTGTGCTTAAAATGCACAAATTATTGTATGAAATAAAGCAACAGTGATTGAACATTTGCATGCAAACTGATATTGTCTACTTAATTTCTCGGTGTGCTATAAAAATAATTACTAAATTTGTCGTTTTTCCGCTTATTGTGTTGTTGTTGCGCCCAGAAAGAGTCACACAAAGTACGACACTCTTTTTAGCTTTTATTGTCAATCTAGTGCTAACAGCAGGTTTATTTGCGACACATTCATTCTTGTGCACATGCGTTTTTCTCTCACACACACCACTTTCTCATTCTCTATCAATCATATTTTAGGGCATGGTATATTCAGAAACATGGGAACTCTACACATCGACAACTCATGCACATAATCATATTTAGGTCATTACAATGTTTTTTTTAACAGTCGTGTTTATTTTTAATTAAATAGCTCTCTGTGTGCAATGTCCGAATGGCTGAAAAGTGTGGCGAATTCTCAGACTTTTGTGACTTGTTCAGGGGCTTGCACAGCCAAAGCCCACCTTTTGCGAATGTCTTCTCTTCCGGTATTGAAGCAATGCGAACATTACAAGTGACTGACTGTTAAGATTAGTTCCAGCTCCAACATTAAATGTGGACGTCACTTCAGACGTTATTGTTTATAACCACTGCTCCACACAGGAAGTGCTGTCTTTCTCATGGAGATAGTCAACAAGAGTTGTAGTTTCTCACACAGAAAACACTGCCACTTAGGATTTTGGAAGAGAATTGCAAGTCACGCGTCATCTTCCACGGAAGAGCAATAAACGAACCAAGATGCCGTCAGAAGGTTACGCAAGAGTATATACTTGAGTTGCACAGTTTAGTTTAAAAACCTAATTGCAATTTTTCTCTCCAAAATTGCGGTTAACATTTTTTTTTTTAATATTTTATACATACAAATCCAAAGACACGTACCTGGGGATAGGTTGATTGGCAACACTAAATTGCCCCTAGTGTGTGAATGTGAGTGTGAATGTTGTCTGTCTATCTTTGTTGGCCCTGCGATGAGGTAGCGACTTGTCCAGGGTGTACACTGCCTTCCGCCCGAGCGCAGCTGGGATAGGCTTCAGCACCCTGCGACCCCGAGAGGGACAAGCGGTAGAAAAGGGATACATAAAAATGCATAAAACTGCATCTAGAACGAGTGAAGGAATACATGTTACTTTTAGACTGTCAATCAACATATTCTTGACTCAATGTGCCACGCATTGGAACAATATGCAATAATTTACTTTTGAACTATTTGACTTTATTCAGACAGACTCAGCGCTTTTGTCTACATCATGCTTTTAAACTGAAGAAATAATCGATAAAAACTATACAGTGTTTATAATGTAATGTAATCATTTATATGATAATAATGCAAGTAACCATTTAATAGGATATACACTTTTTTCTCAATACTGTAGAATTCTTTACCATTGTATTGTACTCGGGAGATTGACTCTCATGTCTGCAAGCAAACATTTAACTTAAATAAATATTGAACATCTTAAAGTGCATTTTTCCCAGTTAGAAAAATGTAGTCAGACCTTGTCTTTTTTTTTGTTATTGCCATCACATGATCACGGCATTCTTACTCATTCGCCCGTGTTGATGGGCTCGTACTACATCCGATTTGAAGCTCAAATATGGCTTTGTAATACATTTTTTTCTCATCTTTTTTTGTTACTTTGCATCATGTCTTACTGGCAAGAAGGGAGACTGTCTGTGCTTCCTGTGTGTGTGTGTAAAGCTGGCAGTTTTTCTCTACACCCACCGAGACAATGATTGTGGATGACTGAAAAGAGGGCTCACTGTGTTCATTCGTTCTGTTGTTAAATAAAGGCGCTTCGGTGCTGAGATCGATGCACAGACCAAGACCTCGTTTTCCCTGTTTGAAACGAGAGACTATTAAACACAAAACTTAACAATTCTGATTGGCGAACATGTCTGTCACTCGAATGCCGGCTTAAGGTAGAAAATAAACCTCTTGCTGTTACGTAACTGCACTAATTAAAACTTCGATGTCGTTTAATCGTTCAGCCCTCGTATATATCAGCCTTAATCGCAAGCTCTGGCTCTTGAAAGTAAACAAAGGTGGTCGAATAGATACAAATATTGACAGTAATTATACAGAGTATACTTTAAGTATATGGTCGATACTACAGTTGTTAGATCAATATTTTATATAATCAAAAACTATTTTGTTGTTATTGTTTACAAACTCAGGATATTAGTCCATTGACACAGGAGGACTTTAAGGGCAGAAACCAAAGGATTTAAATCCAGGCCAATTCTAGAAAATAATTTAATTATTTAATTGATATTGTTACACTACCATTCTGTGTTTTTGTATGATTATAAATGTGATTAAAATATATTTATTCAAATATCTTGAAAATTTGAAATATTAGTACCCGCATTGGTATGACCAATGAGATGAGGTGGCGACTTAACCAGGTTGTACCCCGCCTTCCGCCCGAATGCAGCTGAGATAGGCTCCAACACCCCCTGCGACCTCAAAAGGGACAAGCGGTAGAAAATGGATGGATGGATTGGTATGACCAACACAGCCCTTGTAACTACATGGCATTGGATCGATACCCAAATTTGTAATGTAAAGTATCCAAACAACAGAAAAATAGGTGCTTATTACATTTTAACAGAAGTGTTGCTGTATCCGTGATACAACAGAAAATATTAAGTAGATTAATAATAGCTTTGACAAAATACAACTGGAGATGACGCAATATGAATTAGGAGCCGTTGTAACCCGTTTTGAAATGAAATAATATATCCTGATATATATCGTTATCACAGCAGGCTGCAATATATATTGCATTATAGCCCATTCCTCATAAATATGTAATACAAAAAAAAAAAGTATATATATTCCTAAAACAGATTTTTGAAAAGAAGGTATGTCTTATATTAAGGGAATTTTATGTTCAGATAAATATTATAAGTGGTAATAATGCTTACAACAGTCCCAGTCAAAGGTCAATGAGTCTGTTGCTTTAACCACAAAGACTTCACAGGTACTTGGACTTGATAAATGCCAGGTCCTCCTTAAACCTGTAAATCTAGTTCCTGTTGAGTTAGCACAGGCAGATAACATGTTGCCTCGTGACTGGAAATATTCATACGACAGAAAGTCAAGGGACTTGTTTTAATGTCCTTATCTTTGATTTGATTGTCAGCTTTCAGTAACGTTAAAGATGTTTGCTCCATGCCAGTGGCTCGTGTCTTCAGCACTGTTTTTTTTAACAATAACAAGACTTGGAAATCCTTAAATGTTGATTGTGTAAGGGGACTGCCCAGTGAAGCTCTCACATTCTGTCTTTTGGTAGCCAACTTTCACTGACTTGTCATGCCTTGTTAGAGAATATCTTGATTACACAAAAGGAACCCAGCAGTCACAACGAGTGCAGCCTTGTGAAGCAGGAAGCACCTTTAGAGGCTACACGGCGTCGCCCCATGCTTAAAGTGCCAGCTTGGTGATGGAGGACTCACCACCTCCTGCATCATCCTTTCCCTGCCGCTATTAATAGAACAAGCCAAGATCCTCCTAATGAAAGACTGGGGTTGTTGGCGAATTCCAATCAAGTTGTGGAGTTTATCATTAGGTAGGATTGTTCTTGGTGAGCCTATCAATTTATGTGTCAGAGAGAATGGCGTCAGTCTCTTAAACATTTCCAGTCAATGCGCTCGTGTTTGAACAGCACATTTGTCCACACCTGTTAAGTCAATACTGCAAAAGCAGAACCATACAGTATTTACAGTACGTCACGACAGCAGGACTTTGATGGACAGACAACAAGCCTCGCCAAAAGTCCAACATTTCAGGTTGTAAAATAAATTAAAAAAACACTAATATTTTCAGCGAAAATAATGCCTCAAAAGTGACACAAAATTGTTATAGTGCGTTACGGCGAGATGTCAGCAAATCGGAGCTAAGCAGTCTGTCGTGGCTGATCAGTACAATAAGGCGATAACAAGTTTATTCATTTCAAATTTAAAAAGGATGCGTGCAAGGGGAAGGCCATGCGTGTCAAACATGACATTTTCTTCATGGAAGGCATCAGCAAAACATAGTGATAAACATCAGAATCAGAATCATCCATCCATCCATCCATCCATCTTCTTCCGCTTATCCGAGGTCGGGTCGCGGGGGCAGCAGCCTAAGCAGGGAAGCCCAGACTTCCCTCTCCCCAGCCACTTCGTCTAGCTCTTCCTGTGGGACCCCGAGGCGTTCCCAGGCCAGCCGGGAGACATAGTCTTCCCAACGTGTCCTGGGTCTTCCCCGCGGCCTCCTACCGGTCGGACGTGCCCTAAACACCTCCCTAGGGAGGCGTTCGGGTGGAATCCTGACCAGATGCCCGAACCACCTCATCTGGCTCCTCTCGATGTGGAGGAGCAGCGGCTTTACTTTGAGCTCCTCCCGGATGGCAGAGCTTCTCACCCTATCTCTAAGGGAGAGCCCCGCTACCCGGCGGAGGAAACTCATTTCGGCCGCTTGTACCCGTGATCTTGTCCTTTCGGTCATAACCCAAAGCTCATGACCATAGGTGAGGATGGGAACGTAGATCGACCGGTAAATTGAGAGCTTTGCCTTCCGGCTCAGCTCCTTCTTCACCACAACGGATCGATACAGCGTCCGCATTACTGAAGACGCCGCACCGATCCGCCTGTCGATCTCACGATCCACTCTTCCCTCACTCGTGAACAAGACTCCGAGGTACTTGAACTCCTCCACTTGGGGCAAGATCTCCTCCCCAACCCGGAGATGGCACTCCACCCTTTTCCGGGCGAGAACCATGGACTCGGACTTGGAGGTGCTGATTCTCATCCCAGTCGCTTCACACTCAGCTGCGAACCGATCCAGTGAGAGCTGAAGATCCTGGCCAGATGAAGCCATCAGGACCACATCATCTGCAAAAAGCAGAGACCTAATCCTGCAGCCACCAAACCGGATCCCCTCAACGCCTTGACTGCGCCTAGAAATTCTGTCCATAAAAGTTATGAACAGAATCGATGACAAAGGGCAGCCTTGGCGGAGTCCAACACTCACTGGAAACGTGTCCGACTTACTGCCGGCAATGCGGACCAAGCTCTGGCACTGATCATACAGGGAGCGGACTGCCACAATCAGACAGTCCGAAACCCCATACTCTCTGAGCACTCCCCACAGGACTTCCCGAGGGACACGGTCGAATGCCTTCTCCAAGTCCACAAAACACATGTAGACTGGTTGGGCAAACTCCCATGCACCCTCAAGGACCCTGCCGAGAGTATAGAATCAAATAGTATAGTATAGAATCAGAATCAGAATCGTTTTATTGCCATTGTTTGAGAACGGGTTCACAAACTAGGAATTTTTCTTGGTGCAATTGTGCAACATAAAACACATATAACACAGATTTGGTAATAACAAGAGCTGTAACTGAGCTATCAGATCTTGTTATAGACTTAGAAGGAATTCTAGGGAGCTACTGTTAGGAGTTATTGTTCATGTGCCTGATGGCCGAGGGGAAAAAACTGTTCAGGTGGCGGGAGGTGTGGGTCTGGATGGACCGTAGTCTCCTGCCTGAGGGGAGAGGGGAGAATAGTGTGTGTCCAGGGTGAGAAGAGTCAGCTGTGATCCGACCCACACGCCTCCTGTTCCTGGAGGAGAACAAGTCCTGGAGGGATGGGAGCTTGCAGCCAATCACCTTCTCAGCAGCACGTACCATGCGCTGCAGTCTATGCTTATCCTGGACTGTGGCGCCGGGGAACCACACGGTGATGGAGGAGGTCAGGATGGACTCGATGATGGCTGAGTAAAACTGCACCAGCATCTCGGTCGGCACCTTAAGTTTCCTCAGCTGCCGCAGGAACTACATCCTCTGCTGGGCCTTCTTGATGAGGGAGCTTATGGTCGACTCCCTTTTGAGGTCTCGGGTGATGGTGGTGCCCAAAAAACGGAAGGAGTCTACAATGGAGACGGGGGTGGGAGAGTCAATCAGGGTGAGGGGGACGAGTCAGTGTCCCAGCTGCTCAGTTGATTCATTTTAATCTAACAATCCAAAAATTTGACATATATGTTGAGGGTTTTGCATGTCAATTTGTTAAATTAGATTTATGGAAGGTGTCCGCAAATCAAAGTGACAAAAATGGTAGACTGGTCTGTGTCCTGGCTGCTCAGTGCAATATGGCAACATGTGTTTTTTTTATTCATTTTGTCTGTTAGTGGAGCCTCCTATGCAGGTGTGTGCATCGTTCGACGAGACTTCAGCAAATCGTTGCAATCAAACTGGTAAACTTGTCTCTGTCCTGTCTGCTTGGTACAATATCCTCCTGAGAACCAGTGTCCTGTGCAGTGGACATTTGTCTTTGGTCTCTTAACCTTTGTCAGAATTACACATTTTGTTGCTATGCACAACAGAAATGTCCACTGCACAGGGCGCTGGCTATTAGGAAGATATAGCAGCAAGTCTTGGTCCCTTTTGCAAAGTTGTCACCCTTCAATCTCCAGGCTGCGCTGTACAAAATAGCAAAGTAAACATTGATAATAAGGAAACAACCTACTGTTAGTAAAGGTTGTATAATCATGTTTGACCCTGCAACTGATTATGATAACTGGTGATGTTTCCACCAGCGTCAGTTAAGTAGTAAAAAAAGTTGTGGGCAGATTTTGATGAAACTTTTTAGGAAATGTCAGAAATGGGATGAAGATCAAGTGGTTAGATTTTGGGGATTACATTTTTTGGGTGATCTGGTCCATTTCTACAATGTTACCTTACGTACTTTTCTGTGTGTCCATGCTTGCGGCCCCGCCTCCACCCAAGGGGTTTTATATTGTGTATTTAATTTTGCCATAGAACAATAGCAACATACAAGTTAGGTGCAGATTTTGACGGAACTTTCAGGAAATGTCAGAACTGGATGACAGTCATGATTGTTCTTTACTATTGGGAAGTAGGGCCTGGAGGAAGTCTGCACTCTCTGTTTTTAGTTTCTATTTATATTCCAAGTTTAAGATTTTGTCCAACGTCCTGGAAGGGATCGTGGCGGACCTTGGAGGATCCGCTGTAGTTCGACAAGTATGTGTTCATTTGAAAATGGAAGTCTCCAGGAAAGAAGCCTTGTGGACGTTCCCTTTTGGAAGACGTGTTTATTTGTAAAAATCCGGCTGCAGGGAAATGTAGATAGTTGGTGGTATTGGTTCAGGTCGGTGGCGAGTGCAGTGCAGGGCAGTCTTCATGTGGCTCCGGCTTTGAAACAAACACAGACCCAATGGACCCATTCCTGCTCGAGGGCGCACAAACCCCAGGCCTTCCCGTAGTTCTCGGTTATTTTCCTGCCTCTGGCTATCAATGCAGGTGGGGTAGTGTATGTGTGTGGATGTATGTGTATATATATATGTATTTACTTATTTATATATATATATATATATATAATATATATATATATATATATATACAAACGTAGCAGAAATGTGGCAGGTTTATGAGTACAAATTGTACTCATAAATGTATATATATATATATATATATATATATATATATATATATATATATATATATATATATATATATTGTTCCAATATGTACTCATAAACCTGCCACATTTCTGCTATGTTTGTGTACAATTAAACATTATCCAGTTGTTTTAGTGTGAGTGACTCTGCCGGAAAACATCTATACAGCTGTTTTCGTACCCCAGAGGGATTTCAAAGCCTGACAAAATTAAGAGTGCCCTCCTCAGCAACTGTTGTTTGCTTCTCCTTCCACCTGTTACTCTCGCTGCAACAGATCAAGAGAAAATGCGATCAGATTGTAGTCAAACTGGATGGGTTTAATCCCTTAATCTGAGATTCTAATGGGCTCGTCTTTATCAGACTTTAATAAAGCTCTTTATAGCGGTAGCGGTCTGATTGGTGTAATCTGTGCAAGCTGTCAATCGCCTCTCTCTGGGAGATTTTCCCCCTGGAGGATCTTTGAGAAAGTGGTACAAAATTAGGTGTGTATGTGCTACTTATCCAAGGCAAGGGGGTGCCGCTAAAAAACAAAATAGAACATGCACGGACGATGTTGTGTATGGACAGCCATGTTTAACAGATGGGGTTGCAGCAGATCTGCGACACATGACATCCACATGCTGCATGTAAACCCCCAAGCTGCTATTTGTCTGTTTTTGTCCACCCCCTTCTCCTTTCCCCTTATCATCCTCGTCATCATCACTCCCTTTGTCCTCCTGAACTTGAGGCAAAATGGACATATTGTTACATTTAAAAGCTTGTTTGATTGGTCTGGTAGGCCTTTTTACTATCATAATCCAAAATGAACAAGCTGTGCATGTGGCTTCTGTTTTAAACCTGTCACAGGCTTAAAACTTTGTGTCGTTTTTGGTTTGAAAACCCCCAAAAGTGATGAGTCTCCCTTTTGATGTGATCAATCTTGTGTAGACCTACTCAGTGGCCTAGTGGTTCGAGTGTCCGCCCTGAGATCGGTAGGTTGTGAGTTCAAACCCCGGCCGAGTCATACCAAAGACTATAAAAATGGCACCCATTACCTCCCTGCTTGGCACTCATTATCAAGGGTTGGAATTGGGGGTTAAATCACCAACAAATTATTCCCGGGCGCGGCCCACTGCTCCCCTCACCTCCCAAGTGTGAACAAGGGGATGGGTCAAATGCAGAGGACACATTTCACCTCACCTAGTGTGCGTGTGACAATCATTGGTACTTTAATATAACTTTCCCTTCTGCCCCAAAGAACTGTATCGACCCGATTATCGGACAACAGCTCTTATTTAAACACGATTTAAATGTGTTTTAAAGAGAAAGTGAAGACAAATTGAATGGTTTAAACAAAATGAATCCCTGTTTGGAATATAAGTGAAATAAATAACTGATGGATTGCAATAAGAAAAACATATAGTTTGTAAGTGAGTGGAAGGTTGGTTTACATGTATGCATCTCTAGACTCGCCTTTTTTCTGAGGAAAAATATATTGTGATAAAACGAATAAAATAACTGGCAGATCCATACAAACGGGAAAATGTGGAAGATTAGCGCAATTATTCATGAATATCCTACTGGAATATAATGTTAAAAGACAAAATGCATCTCTTTCTTTCATCGCAATAAAAATTAGTTTTTCTTAGCTCCCTTACAACCGTGCATTCCGACAGGTTAATACTCTGTGTACATGTGTGTGCGACAAGAAGAAAAGCTCTGACTCATTTGGGGAGAAGTCGTTGGTTGGTTTGCGCTTAAAAATCTTCATATCCCAAACATACGCTGACTCAACTTTTACATTTTTTGTCTTGGGGGGGGGGGGGAATATGGACATATCCGGGACAAGGCTTGGACCAACAAATCCCATATTCCATGTATGTATGTATGTATGTAATATACAAAAAAGTTAGGGCTGCAACCATTAAGCGGCATAATCAACAACGCTGATTATACATATTTCTCGACAAAGATTATTGTCGACTAATCGCTTAATGAAATTCTAATTGATAGGCCGCTAGGAATGTTCATGTTTAGACTTTTGTTTCTTTCTGTAAATAATTGCAGCTAAATATCCCTAACAGTAGTGGGTAAAAATACTTTTGCATTCAGTCAGTACGTGTCCATGCACTTAGTCAGTTTCTTTTCTCGAATAGTTCCTCTCTAAATGAGCCTCCTAGAGCCCATGGAAACACCTTAATCCGATCGTGTTTGGTTTCTGAAAAGTCAGACTAACACACCTGGATAATGCGATTGGAAACCAGATCTCTCGAGTGGGTTGTTTGCAGTCAGAGAGGACCTTTTGTGTCTGGCAGGCGCCAATCTCAATGCTTGGGATGCAACCCAGAAGCAGATACCATTCTATAAAAACATAGCAACAATTGTCATGAAGAGGATACTTTTTTATTTGCTTCACAAATTTGAAAAGAACAGAACATTTTGAAGTGCATCGATGTTAGGAAAAAATAAACTATTAAAGAAGGTAGCTAAGGAAATGTCAAACGCCAGCCTAATCATGACTACCGAATGAAATATGAATGAGATGAAAGATAGTAAAGCAGGTAAATTAAAGGCAAATAATAAAGTGTACACAAACCTCTTCACGCTGCATTTGCGCAATCCAAACTGATTAGCATTAACTCAGTATTCTGCACAACTGGCAAGATAGTCCAAAACATTGCAAACTTCATCTGGAACAGTATCGACCGTGGCACGGACGGTCTTTTTCTTTGGATTTAAAACTCCTTCCATCAATCGACAGAGCCTCATGAAAGAACTCCGAGACATTCAAAAGTTTGTTTCCATGATTCTTCATCCGAAAATTCCTTCGAAAAAACTCTTCCCCGGTCTGTCTTTGCTTCGGACCTGTTTGGTAGTAGCGCAATCCAAGATAATTTCTTGAAATGTGCTTTATAAATAAAGTTGATTTGATTTGATTTGACGCTGTCTATTTAACATCAGCATAGCCATTAGAGACCTAATATTTAATATTACAGCGGACATCACTTATAACAAGTTGTAGTAGGTCAACCAGAAAAGGAATTAATTTAACCGTACTAAAATTAATTAAGCGCCATGTGCCTGCCAGTGTACGGCAGGCACATGGCATATGATCAATAGTGGAATTAGAGAAAGTGCATGGTGTACTTGGACTTCACACGTAGGTGTGAAAATACAAAAAATCGAACTAGTAGTGCATGGAAACGTAGTGAATGCCATGTTTGCAGGATATCGTTCCCTTTAAGTCTGATTTATTTTTCACCGTAATAATAAAGTAAAATCATTAGTTTCAGTTTCTCAGTAATTTGTTTCTTTTGTAACAATTGAATTTACTATAATAGGTTTAAAATAGCGGTTGATATCAAGTCGCGGACTCAACGTCAAACTCAAACATGTACAGCAGGTAGTAAGCAATAATTGTTAGACTATTCGACTAACCGAAAAAATAATCACGGATTAGTCGACTATTAAAACAATCGATTGTTGCAACCCCCCAAAACATTGCATTAATCATTAGACTTAGACTTCCTTTATTGTCATTCAAATTTGAACTTTGCAGTACAGATAAGAACTACATTTTGTTACATTAGCTAGTTGTAGTGCGGGATAAAAGAGCAATAAGGTGCAGATATAAATAGATTTACTGTACAGATAAATATATTGCACTTTTGCATATGCATCCACGTTTACGGTTGTTATATTCCAACGAGTTGATCCGTTTTTGGGGGGAATTGAGGGGATTATTATGATGCGTTCTTATGGCCAGAGGGAAAAAGCTGTTAAAGAACCTGGAGGTTCTGCTGAAGAAAAGAATTGACAGTATTAAAAGACAACATGAATACATGCATATATACATATGTTAGATGTGTGTATTCAAACACAATTTACATAGGCCCTTTACGCCACTAGTGGACACTGAGGATGCTTGAATGTACTTAAGTGTCACTTGTACCGCTTGATAGAGGCATAAAACCGCAGGGTCATAATTCAAATTGTTGCTTGTCCAACCCAAGTAATTACAAGACCTTTGTCCTCTGACAAGCCACTTTTTTCTTATAGGCAACACGTCAAACCAAAATCCAGAATAATCACAACTCCAATCCCTTACCAAGAGGCTTTCGTTTGATTGGGAAATCAGGAAAAGCTGGGGCCAGTTGAGAGTTGAGTTCATCGCAGTACAAGGATGTGGAGGACTCTGTTGTCTTTCACTTCATCAGAGACAATTGAGTCATTCAGCCCCCATTGTGGGGTCGGCCGGGTGAGGAGGGGCGCCAGCTCGGGGGAAGAGAATGAGGGGTGTAGGGCAGAAAAGGAGAGGGAGAAGCAATCTGGGTGGTTCTGGCTAGGTAGGGGGTTGTAGCGGCGGCAGTGGTGGAGAGTGTTTGTGTGTTTGAGGTCGGAGTGGGGGTTCCGGGGGGGGTATGCAGGAAGAGAGACGGCGGAGACGGGAGAGTTATCCTGGAACTCCGGAGCAATTTGTCACATTGGAATGGCTCTTGAGTTACCCGGGGGGCCCCCCTCATAGCGGGAGAGTTTTCAGGTCGCAACGTGGGGGGGAGGACCGGGAGGGGCTTGGAGCAGCAGAGAGAGGGGGGGTCAGAGGTCGTGGCCTACTCAAGCCCAGGCGGTGCGTCCGTTAGCAGGGGAGGCAGGAGGAGGAAGGGTTGATGGAGAGAGGAAAGAGAGGCGGGGGTCAATGACAGGGGTGGTCGGAAAAGCCGGGGCTTGCCAGGGCTCCGTTTTCCTTGGCGTGCTTGTAAAACCTGCAGGAGGGATCAGTGAGCGAGGACATTTGCAATCGTAGAACTGAAGTGGAGCTACTTTGTTAAGACGTGCGCTACGTTACCTTCCCTCTGTCGCCACAGCCTGATGCACCAAAAAATTGAAAAAGAGGAAACCTTGGTTGAAAACCGAGACACCTAAATTAATTATTATGGCAGTTATTAGTAACATCGCATTTATGGCTAGGCATGTGTACTAATCTCACTAAAATCAAGGCTTTGCAATAGCACACGTTAATATTTATCCTTCAAAGAAGAAAACAATCAAGTATTATTAGAATACTTATTTACCACTGGCATTCCAACAATGTACAACAATAATGCACAGTATACCAGTACTGGTATAGTACCACGATACTAATGAATCATATTCGGTACTATACCGCCTCTAAAAAGTACCGGTCCCCCCGTCGTCATCGTCACGTCGTGTCATTGTTGGTTTTACTCAGCCAGCGAGCATGTTTGGCAGCGCACAATCACAGAGTACTTCCAAGCAGACACAGTGTGTAGACAGAAAAGGGAAAATGGACGCATTTTGGTGTAAAAACTGAATATAAAGGTGAAGTTATAACACTGAAAAGCCCACAGTAAGAGGTGCTTTAAGACAGTGTTTCTCAACCTTTTTTCAGTGATGTACCCCCTGTGAATTTTTTTTAATTCAAGTACCCCCTAATCAGAGCAAAACATTTTTGGTTGAAAAAAAGAGATAAAGAAGTAAAATACAGCACTATGTCATCAGATTCTGATTTATTAAATTGTATAACAGTGCAAAATATTGCTCATTTGTAGTGGTCTTTCTTGAACTATTTGGAAAAAAAGATAGGTTTTTATTTATATTTATAAAGGATTTTTGAATTGTTGCTATTTTTAGAATATTTATAAAGAATCTCACGTACCCCTTGGCATACCTTCAAGTACCCCCAGGGGTACGCGTACCCCCATTTGAGAACCACTGCTTTAAGACATGGGTAGCTAGCTAGCGGCTAAAGTCCAGCCGCAGTCTGCAGTGTTTTAGCTACTTGTAAATCACTAATCCTGGCCTCCATGGCGACAAATAAAGTAAGTTTCTTACAAGTAGGACGAGGAATAGCTAAACATGTTTCGCTACACACTGTAGCTCACCGGCGTCAAAATGTAAACAAACGCTATGGGTGGATCTACACCTGACATCCACTGTAATGATACAAAGTACAAGAGCGTATCTAGTCGATACTACTATGAAATTAGGAGTCTTTGTCTACTTACTTAGTACTAAGTACTATAGTGAGTTCAAGAACCGCCGAAGTTAGTAGGACAAAACGATTTTCACCAAATACTCATATTAAACATATTAAACAGTGGACTTTCTAGCAATTGGGAAGGTTTGTGTCATGTTTGTCCTCAAACAAAAAGCATACTAAAACAAAAAAAATATTTCCCCCCCATCTTTTTCTATTTTCAATCCTTTTTAAAAAATGTTCCAGGGGGCCATTAGGGCGGCACTAAAGAGCTGCGGGTTGCTGACCACCGGACTAATGTTATAAGGAGACATTTTTCGGGATCTCTGTGTAAAAGAGGCTACAGCGCATATCAAACATCCAAGTTTCACTTCCATGTGTTCTGTGGTAAATGCACTGATGAATAAATGCGGGGTTTAATTGTATAGCTCTGATGTGCTAATGTTATACCATTTCTGTGTGAAATGCACTATTGTTAGATCAACTCTGTCTGCCCATTTTGTTTAGACTTAGACAAACTTTAATGATCCACAAGGGAAATTCAATCAATCAATCAATGTTTATTTATATAGCCCTAAATCACAAGTGTCTCAAAGGGCTGCACAAGCCACAACGACATCCTCGGTACAGAGCCCACATAAGGGCAAGGAAAAACTCACCCCAGTGGGACGTCGATGTGAATGACTATGAGAAACCTTGGAGAGGACCGCATATGTGGGTAACCCTCCCCCCTCTAGGGGAGACCGAATGCAATGGATGTCGAGTGGGTCTGACATAATATTGTGAGAGTCCAGTCCATAGTGGATCCAACATAATAGTAAGAGTCCAGTTCATAGTGGGGCCAGCAGGACATCATCCCGAGCGGAGACGAGTCAGCAGCGCAGAGATGTTCCCAACCGATGCACAGGCGAGCGGTCCACCCCGGGTCCCGACTCTGGACAGCCAGCACTTCATCCATGGCCACCGGACCTGTGTCCCCCCTCGACAAGGGAGAGGGGGGAGCAGAGGAGAAAAGAAAAAAACGGCAGATCAACTGGTCCAAAAAAGGGGGGCTATTTAAAGGCTAGAGTATACAAATGAGTTTTAAGATGGGACTTAAATGCTTCTACTGAGGTAGCATCTCTAACTGTTATTAATTGTTCAACAAGATAAAGTTTTGTTTAGTTTTGGTGCTGTGTGACACAATGGTGGAAAAAGGTGGAAAAGTTAAAATTTTTCGAGCAAGGGATATAGCGGGATATTCTGTTACAGTACATGGCAATTCTGTAAGATCGATGTACAAGGATCTATGGCCGAGTTCTCTTCCTTCACTGAATTTGTTTTGATGCTGGTTTTTTTTACAACTTTTGTCTTCTCACTCGAGTTCTGTATAAAGGGGAAAGGTGGATAAATAAGGTGCAACGTTGTGGGACCTCTGTGCAAAAGAGACAGTGTGTATACCCTAACAAGTGGCTCCATTTACCATTATTGCACCATTTACCGTATTTTCCGGACTATAAGGCGCACTTAAAATCCTTTTTTCCCCTCAAAACTCGACAGTGCGCCTTACAACCCGGTGCGCCCAATGTAAGGAATAAGTTTGGTTGAGCTCACCCACCTCGAAGCTATTTTATTTGGTACATGGTGTAATGATAAGTGTGACCAGTAGATGGCAGTCAAACATAAAAGATAAGTGTAGTCTGCACTATGATGGGTCTCAAGTAAATAACACCAACATTTTAAATGTTCCATTGAAAATATAGAACAATACACACAGCGCTCAAAAATCTATCAAAATGTTTTAGTACGACTTTGGTAAGCTATGAAGCCGCACGGCTTGAAAGATTGTCGGCGCATTAAACATACGAGTATTATTATGGTGTGTGTATATATTATCTGGCGTTTTGTTTCGCAATATTATGCAAAAGCAACTTTTCTTACCTTCTGGTACCTGCTGATCTGTATTTGCGTAAATCCTGAAAAGTTGTCCGCACCGTCGCCGTAGTCGATAAGCTTCTTCTTTTTCTCTTCATTCATCCTCTGCTATTGCCATTTCTAATATAAAGTAGTGCAAAGTTCTTACTTATATCTGTCAGTAAACTCGCCATGAAAGTGCTAAAACATACCGGTGTAGTGAGTTTACATTATTCACCCAAGGAACTTTAGTTATTAGCGTTCCGGTCGGACGGTTTTTCAACGGAACACATTTCCGGTGTGGTTGTTTCCGAATGACGAGATGCTGCTCCGTTATTGATTTAAGTAAAGTCTGAATGTCTTTAAAACCGTTAGCTCCATCTTTTGACGCTTTTTCCACACCCGTCCTTGCACGCTACGCCGCTACAACAAAGATGACGGGGAGAAGACGCTGTCGAAGGTGAGCCACGTAAATAAGACCGCCCACCAAACAGCGCATCCGGAAGCGACTCTCAGAAAGCGGCTTGAAGATGATCTGTAAAACATAATCTATGCAAAATTTTGACCAAAGAACCACGATTACATGTTATGTAGACCACAAGGAAGTGTTTTACATTTAGAAAAAAATTCTAATAATTAGGGATGTCCGATAATGGCTTTTTGCCGATATTCCGATATTGTCCAACTCTTTAATTACCGATACCGATATCAACCGATACCGATACATACAGTCGTGGAATTAACACGTTATTATGCCTAATTTGGACAACCAGGTATGGTGAAGATAAGGTACTTTAAAAAAAATAAAATAAAATAAGATAAATAAATTAAAAACATTTTCTTCAATAAAAAAGAAAGTAAAACAACATAAAACCAGTTACATAGAAACTAGTAATTAATGAAAATGAGTAAAATTAATTGTTAAAGGTTAGTACTATTAGTGGACCAGCAGCACGCACAATCATGTGTGCTTACGGACTGTATCCCTTGCAGACTGTATTGATATATATTGATATATAATGTAGGAACCAGAATATTAATAACAGAAAGAAACAACCCTTTTGTGTGAATGAGTGTGGATGAGTATAAATGGGGGAGGAAGGTTTTTTGGGTTGGTGCACTAATTGTAAGTGTACCTTGTGTTTTTTATGTTGATTTAATTAAAAAAATAAAATAAAATAAAAAACCCGAAACCAATAATTTCCGATATTATCGGACATCTGTAATAATAATTTGACTCCTTTTAATGCACTCTATAATACGGTGATAAAAATAGACCATTCATCGACAGTGCGCCTTAAAATCCGGTGTGCCCTATGGTCTGGAAAATACGGTATACATTACAGCCACATGAAAACATTTAGCAAAAATGTCGGCATTTACGGGCATTGCTAAATGGGCTCTTTACCCCGCTGCCACTCTCGGAGGTGTCACCTTCATGCTCCTTTAGAATGTCTGACCCCTCATTGGGCTGCAGCTGTGTCTGAATATTTGCGAGCATGTGTGCACATGCAGCGACAGGACATACCCATGAATGCATTCGCAATTCCGCCGCATCGCCACTCGGCCTGCTAGCCACTCCGGCACCCATCTTGAGTTACCTCACAAATGACAGCAGCGTGGTCACACCACTCCCTCCCACACTGTGACAATTAATACCTGGTGTGTAGCGAGGGTCCACAAAACTGTTAAATCCCCAACTTTTACAGCCTTTTTCACCCCCAAACAAGTGTAAACAAAGCCAAGTTTTGCAGCATTAAAAGCTGTCTTGTGGTCATAAATGAATAGGGAGAAACACCAGGCACCAACAGTTTTGTTGTCGTCCCCTCCACCCCTCGCAGGGGTTGTAACTGTGGTCATGGAGTCAATAACTCCCTCCAGCGTCTACCACTGGCAGGCACCCCGTCGTGAACTCTTCGCTAATTACCACTGATTTAGACACAGTCTAAGGAAGGGTCGTGACACACTCTCTCTGACCAGCGCTGACTCAAACACACACACACACACACACACACACACACACACACACACACACACACACACACACACACACACACACACACACACACACACACACACACACACACACACACACGCACACACTCCGACGTGCATACAAACCAGCGGACACTGCTGCAGCACAGCAACACAAAGACTTTTAATCCAATGTACTTCCCTGCCAATGTGTGATGGACTTGCTTAGCAGTATTGGAATTTGTGAACATGAACAAAGAACCTCATTTTAACACAATTTTTGTGCGATACGGATCTTGACCTCCGGCTAACGATTCCATGTGGTTATCAGATGATGGGCATAAATGATCACTCGGACAAAAAACCCAGTGTGTAGAAACGGTTTTGTTCTGTCACACGCTAACAACCAATTTAGCAGGATACGACACAACATTGAAATTAATTTCCCCCTACAGGCAATCAAAATCTAACATAAAGGTGAAAAAATATATCAACAGTTTTAATCACTATTTCCTAGTAACTCAAAATGTTTAAAGTTAAAGTACCAATGATTGTCACACACACACACTAGGTGTGGTGAAATGTGTCCTCTGCATTTGACCCATCCCCTTGTTCACCTCCTGGGAGGTGAGGAGAGCAGTGAGCAGCAGCAGTGGTCGTGCTCGGGAATAATTTTTGGTGGTTTAATGATTTGGTGATTAATTCCTCAAATTGCTACAAAAAAGGATTGTTTTTACTAGGGCTGCAACTCACAACTAATTTGATAATCGATTAATCTGTCGATTATTACTTCGATTAATCGATTAATAATCAGATAAAAGAGACAAACTACATTTCTATCCTTTCCAGTATTTTATTGAGAAGAAAAAAAACAGCATACTGGCACCATACTTATTTTGATTATTGTTTCTCAGCTGTTTGTAAATGCTGCAGTTTATAAATAAAGGTTTATAAAAAAATTAAAAAAAGTAGCCTCTGCGCATGCACATAGCATAGATCCAACGAATTGATGACTAAATTAATCGCCAACTATTTTTATAATCGATTTTAATCGATTAGTTGTTGCAGCCCTAGTTTTTACATACTGCATGTGCTTGTTTATCTAAGCGCTCTCTTCCTTGGGGTGAACGGGTGAAAATATGTCAAAGCATTCACCCAACAATGTTTGGTCTGCTATTATTTTTCTGACAAATATGCCTAATACAGTCGAAAATGCCTAATACAGTCGTCTCTCGCCACATTTAAAGTTAAAGTACCAATGATGAGCCACATAAATAAGACCGCCCACAAAACGGCGCATCCTGAAGCGACTGTCAGAAAGCGACTTGTAGATGATTGTGGAGGTTGCCCCTCAGTGGGTTCTTCGGACCACCAAGCACCGACCTGAGAGCCGGGTTCAGGGTTACAATACAGTTGTATTGTGAAAATGTCTGCAGGATGCTTTTCAGCAATTGTCCTTTGTCTCTCTAGCAGACTCGCTCTCGCTCTCACTCCAGCTCCAACAACGTCTCTCCTCCCGGTTGCTGCTTATACAGAGCGACAGGTGATTAGATAGCAAAGCCCAGGTAGGCCATCTACGCACCTGTCGCTGACTTCGACAGGCATGTGATTTTTCCGTCTATAGTCGGAAATCCGTCTTTTTTATCTCTGTAAAAATATAAAAAAATATTTTCCGTTTTTATTCGTTTTTTCCGACCTACAATGTGTGTTAAAATCTTGATCCGTCTCTTTGCCACACTTGCCAACAACTACGGTTTTCCCGTAAGGAGTACAGTTTTTGATAATCCAGTGGTAAAAACTACGGTTTTCCATAAAAAATTAACTTAAAAATCGAAGCTACGTAGCGAAGCAATCATCACTGATTATTGGTTGGTTTACATATAAGAACATCTATGATTGGTTGGTGGTTTTGCTATGATGAGGCAAGATAGGGTGGGTCATCAAACCAGGAAGGGAAATCACAACGTATCTTAAATGACGACGAGAGTCGGAGAGAAGAAGAGCGAATATTCAAGCGGGCGATTTATATATATTTAAAAAACTAGTGGATGATGGCAGAGGGATTCTCTTCTTTAGATTTTTCTTTTAGCGGCGTCCAGGAAACCCACAATGCGTCTACTTGGCCACATTTGGAAAAATATATGCGTCTGGATAAAACAATGCCCAAAACATTCATTTTAGTTGTTTACCATGTAAGCCGAAATCAAAACTGCTCTTGACATGGAAGACGGGGAATACACATTTAAGAACACAGGTCCAGGCACCTGTGTTCTTAAAGCCCTGGACCTGTGGCCCCCAGACCCCCAGTTGTTTTTCAGTCTTTTTCATTAAGTTCAAATCACATGCCTGCTTCGAGGCCGGTCCTGGCACACCCCGTTTCGCTGCAGGCCCGCAGGCCACGCCCCCCTCCACAATGATATATAAAACATAATCTATACAACATTTTGACAAAAGAACCACTATTACATGTTATGTAGACCACAAGGAAGGGTTTTCAATTTAGAATTTTTTTTATAATAATATGACCCCTTTAATGTGCCTTATAATCCGGTACGCCTTATGTATGAAAAAAGATAAAAAATACACCATTCATCGGCAGCGGGCCTTATAATCCGGTGCGCCCTATGGTCCGGAAAATACGGTACACTATGTGTACATATTTTCCAAAGCATTATTTCAAGCAAAACGCATAGGGGGCGCAACAAATGTCATTCACAGTTGTGCGGAAGAAAAATTGAGGTTCAAAAATATCTAGGTGGACATTGATAAGCAAAGCTTAAACCACAGTTTGTCATTGATTGATTGATTGAGACTTTTATTAGTAGATTGCACATTACAGTACATATTCCGTACAATTGACCACTAAATGGTAACACCCGAATAAGTTTTTCAACTTGTTTAAGTCGGGGTTCACGTTAATCAATCCATGGTAATTCCTAAGGTCATCACCATGCAGGGGCTGGCTGACGGTCCTTGTCTTTGTGGTTGCGATTGTTTGGCTATCACAGGTGACGTACGTGGTGGAACAAGGATGTTTTTGTTGATTTCTCATAAAATGAAATCAAAGTTCTGCGGAAAAAAAAGAAAAACAAATGACATAAGCTCATGCGGCGTGTCATCACATTTGGAGGACTCCAGACCGTACGCACTTTTTCACATGACCCTTGCTTCCTTGCACTTATCAGTTGGAACGTGTGACACAGAGACACAGCAAGCAAGAGCAAAAGGCTTTGGTGGCGAAGGGGGGGATAGAGGCCAATGTCTGATAATATGGGCTAAGTCAATCATTCACGGGAGCCGTCAGGAGGTCTAGTCTGGTTGAGACGCCACGCTCAAACCTCTTTATGGGTTACAATAAAATGCCTCTAACAGTCACATTTATGACATGAGGTCGCCTCCAAAGCCACAATTGTTACCACTTGTTCTGAAATCAGCGCACATATCTAGTGGTGCAAAAGTACGCCATCATCACCGTTTTCTACGTCACTTTCGGTTCCTTTTGCGTACAGTCCGGCACTGCTTTTCAAATAGGGTTATTCTGATTTGAATGTTGGCATTTGAACTGTGATTGTAGGTTTATTCTAGCAAAGACAGAATGTAAAAAAATAAACATTAAAACAACTATACCCATGTATTGATTTGGTATGTTATGGTTGATTTGTTTCAGATATGCTCCTTTTCAGATATGCTGAATTGTGCAAATGTAACCATGTGATGTTCCTTAGGGGTAACTTGTTAAAGATGTTTAAAACTAATACATCATAACCATAATCAACTCATAACCATGCTCAACATGTTACACAAGGGACATCATGTGGTCATATTATAACACGGAGTAAGAAGCAGAGTTTATTTAATTCTACTGTACCCCTTCTCCATGTCCATTACTGATATTTCACTCACACCATGACTTTTACAAACTGTGTTCACTTCCTGTGGGAAAAGAAAGGAAGGTATCAATAAATATAACGTCACATAGTAGCTGAAAGACTGAGAATGACAATTTTAAAGTAGGGATTAAAAATAAGACAACAATGTAATACAAGTTAAACTGTACATATTTCAATAGAAAATAAACAAGTTATGATAAATACAAGTAAAGTAAAGAATGTATATATATATATATATATATATATATATATATATATATATATATATATATATATATATATATATATATATATTAGGGCTGCAACAACTAATCGATTATAAAAATAGTTGCCGATTAATTTAGTCATGATTCGTTGGATCTATGCTATACGCATGCGCAGAGGCTTTTTTAAATTATTTTATTTTTATTTTTATTTTATTTATTTATTTATTTTAATTTTTTTAATAAACCTTTATTTATAAACTGCAACATTTACAAACAGCTGAGAAACAATAATCAAAATAAGTATGGTGCCAGTATGCTGTTTTTCCCCCCAATAAAATACTGGATAGGATAGAAATGTAGTTTGTCCCTTTTATCCGATTATTAATCGATTAATCGAAGTAATAATCGACAGATTAATCGATTATCAAATTAATCGCTAGTTGCAGCCCTAATATATATATATATATATAGGAGTACAAATAACATTTTTTTTTTTGTATTTGCATTTAATGACAGATCTTTATTCTAATACCCAAAGAGGACATTTTGACTTATAATTAACTGACGTTACAAATTTACTTGATAATCATATTCTGTGTACAACCCTTTATCTATAAATAAGTTAAGTATTTATTTATTTACAATTACACTTTTAAAATGTCCTCCACTCCCCAAAAATGTCAAACAGATGAGCAATGTTTTGGACAGTAACAAATCTGATATATTCTGGTTAGCGGGTTCTGTAGTACGGAAAACATTTTTAAAACATAAATCTGCTTAGTTTTTGTGTAAAAACACATTTATTATTTTTTTAAATGCAACAAAAAAACTCTCAATTCAATAACTAAAGACAATAATAGTTTCGACAATGTTTGGCAAGGAAATTGAAATGCTGCATGAGTGTAACAATTTGAATAGTCTGAATTTAATTTTTTTTTAGTTAGCGCTTCCAGTCCAGCAGGACTATTTCTAATTATTTGCGTGTAGGAACATGTTACGCTTCTGTATCGTACCGAAAAATCAGATTATGAATGCATATACCGTTGCCCCCCTAGTCCCATCCCCCCTTCATCCACCATCCACCTTGTATTTTTTGCACGTCCTGCCACCCTCGTCGAGAAATGTTACCTTCCCCTTTTTTTGGTTCTTTTGCTTTCTGCATTGTTAACATGTTTTGTTTCCTTCTTTCCATTCTCTTTCCTTTCTGCCATTCAGTACCTACAGATGAAATGGCCCCTGCTAGATGTTCAACCAGGAAGTCTTCAGAGTAGACAAGCACTTAAAGATGCCAGGTCCCCATCACCGGCACACATCGTTGTAAGTAAAACTGCTTCCCCACCCCCCGAGCTCTTCACCAGAATATCATTTTGTTTGCTTGGGAACACCGAGGCATTGTGATGACTTGCATGTATTTGACTGGATGGCGGTCGGGTCTGGGAGCGCGGCAGGTGCAGAAGTCAAACAAGGTGACTAATCCCCAAGGAGAACGATTATTCCGAGCAAAGAACATTTTGATACTGGAATGAGGTAGCTGCTGCTCTGCTGTCCTCGCCGTGTGGGCGATCCACCGGCATTGATTACCATACCCGTCGAGTCAGAGGAGAACTCTGGTAGAGTTTTGTGGACTGGGGCATGTCGATATCTAGGAAGCCGGGAGAATGTTGGCGTTTTGTAGTTGGACCTTAGTTAGTTGGCCAAAGGCAGGAAGTATTCCAGAGGTCAGTGGAAAGGTCCAACATGAGGGTGTTTGTGTGTGCAGGAAAAATCAATGAGAGTGAGGTTTTGGTAGAATTAGCCAGGTGGCCGTAAGTTTACATTGAGTTTTGTAGAGATGTTTTTCCGTGAGTCATGGTTTCGATGCAACAAAGCAGTGTATGGTCATTGGCCCCTGTGAGTCACATTGGACATTTGATCAGTACACTTGGTTTTATAGTCTGTAATTCATCATGAGGGATTTTTTTTTTTGTTAAAGCAAAAAAGCTAGTGCACTACTTTTTTGTACCCTGCTTATCTGAGTTGTGGTCGTCTTAAAATAGCCAGACTCGACAAGGCTGTTTATTTGAAACCTTGTCAAGAGTTGTCTCTGAGACAAAGACATTAGCGATGACAGTGTTATTCGGAACAAAACAAGCCCGGCTCAGGTCGTCCTCATCTTCCTGCTGGATGCGGGCGTTATTTTTAAACCCAGGAGTTCACAGGGCCCTGTTTCTTGCGCTGTTATTTTAGGATTGCAATCTTAAAAAGAGTCCTTAAACCGGTCGTAGGCAGGTAAATGCTTCAGCCCTGCTTTTTTCTCCCTCCTGTAATGAGTCATACGACTGTAAATACCTACAGGCCTCACATCTGCCTTGGTAGCTCGATGCTTTATGATTCATTTTAAAAGGGAAAAAAAGAAAGTTTACTGGTTGTAGTTGCGACTTTGTACAATTGCTGAGGACGACGCCAAAGGAGCACCTGACATTGTTGTAATTGTTTATGTAGACAAGCACTGAGAAAAAATACAACATAAACAAAGATCAAAGAATTTACCTAGGTTTTATTACATAAAAACTAGGGATGGGCAAAGCAATAATCCCCATATCAACTTGAATCCAGTTAGGTTGGTCAAAAGTTAGGTTGTTGATGTCAAAAGATTCCCTTTTGCAGAGCTTTACTTCCTGTCACTCACACACATGCACACACACCATCGATTAGTTTGATTATAAAATAAGTTTCAATTTATATTCTGTTGCTTGGATTAATTGTTTGAGTGTTATTATTAAAATTTATCAAATTTAGTAGTGCCTAGAACTTTAATTTCATAGACAAATGAAAGTGCCGTGATCTCTGTGGCGGCCAAAAGCGGAGAGTTTTTTTATTTCAATTTTTTAACGCTCACATGTTGAAAGTGCAATTTCAATGTTGATGAAGTGTATTTATTAGAAAAGAAAAATGAACAAACAGAAAAATATGTATTTAAACTACCGTATTTTTCGGAGTATAAGTCGCACTGGAGTATAAGTCGCACCTGCCGAAAATCCATAATAAAGAAGGAAAACAGCATATATAAATCGCACTGGAGCCCGGCCAAACTATGAAAAAAACTGCGACTTATAGTCCGAAAAATACGGTATTTCCCTTAACATAAGCATTGAGGGGTGGGAGAGGGGTTAGTGCATCTGCCTCACAATACGAATGTCCTGAGTAGTCCTGAGTTCAATCCCGGGCTCGGGATCTTTCTGTGTGGAGTTTGCATGTTCTCCCCGTGACTGCGTGGGTTCCCTCCAGGTACTCCGGCTTCCTCCCACCTCCAAAGACATGCACCTGGGGATAGGTTGATTGGCAACACTAAATTGGCCCTAGTGTGTGAATGTGAGTGTAAATGTTGTCTGTCTATCTGTGTTGGCCCTGCGATGAGGTGGGAACTTGTCCAGGGTGTACCCCGCCTTCCGCCCGATTGTAGCTGAGATAGGCTCCAGCGACCCCCCGCGACCCCACAAGGGACAAGCGGTAGAAAATGGATGGATGGATGGATATGCATTGAGGCTATTATGTGTGTTTTATCCGATTATTCAATTAACCGAACACGCTAAAATAATTGATAGCTGCAGCTTTATAAGCCACTAATAAATATTTGTAGCACAGTATATTTAGCTATTTTACAGATTGTTTGACTATATATATATATATATATATATATATATATATATATATATATATATATTTTTATTTTTTTTTTTTTTTTTTTTTTATTTTTTTTTTTTGTATTTTTTTTTTAAACGGATCTTGAAAAAGAGTTGTCGTCTTATAACTCTGTTCAATATGGTCATTTATTTTGTAGAAGGCATTATTGATTAACCTTAGAGTAGAGTGCAGTGCTTTTCTGCAACCAGCAGAGGCGTTGTTGATTGTGTCCGTGCTCATATACTAAACAAAAAGTCCACAAAAAGCATGTTAATCTGCATTGGTATTGAATAAATAGGAGAAATTCTCAATTAGGACCAAAAATCAATGGTTAATTTTCCGTCAAATGCCCGTCCTCGTTAAGCTCGAATGAATCAGAATCAGGCCTGCCGGTTTTTAGCCACAATGAAGAAAGCAATCATGTTGAGCCAGTCCACTTCTAAAGGTGTCTGTTTGGTCAAGAAAAACTCTTGAACTTGATGATAAATAAGTTAGTGAGTTGTGTTGTTCTCCCCCTCGACCCCTCTTCAGCATACAGGCCACAGAGCTCCAGGGTGTTGCAGCATGTATGCACACACACACACACACACGCACACACGAACGCACTCACACACAACTTGGTGTTAGCACAAGTGATGAAATTGAACGTGAAACGCAGCTTGTATTGTTGGCGCCTCTTCTTTCCTCCGCGCTCCTTTACTGAGAAGGAGGTGCGAATAAACGTTTCCCTGGTTTGCATCATACTGCCTCTGTTGCATCCAGCAAAGCCAGATTCCTGCGGACAGCTGCGTGCATGCCGATGATAACCCCACACGGACTCCCGCTGGTGTCGCTCAATCAATCTTTTTTTTTTTTTGTAGTACGTGATCCCCTTATCAATAAGCTGGGCTGTAAACAGTAGTTTGTCGTTTGTTTGCGAATTATAAGAAATGGCCGAGCACCTTGACCTCTCTCAGCCTGCAGCGCTAGCAGGCTGCTCTGGCTGCGATAAGAGGCGGCCGATTGGCCGGCGAGATAAGAGCCAACTGAAGTGCTCGTAACAATCACCAGGATGACCGCGAGCCACGGAGCCAAAGATCCAGTTTGTGGGCTGTAACTAAAACCAATTAGCAAGTTTTCGACATGGCTGTCAGGTTAATAGGATGTCCTAGATTTCCATTTCTGAGCAAAAACAGCATTTCTTCGACTTTTGTCTTTTATTCTGAGTTTTGGTCGATCCAGTGAGTGCTTTCAATGCTATATGCTGCCAAAGAGACAGTATCCGCTGCAGTCAGTGATGATATCAAACAGGAAGTTCATAGGGCTTGGCTTGGTCAATTTAAAAGACATTCTGCAACCTTCAGCAACACTCATAAACTATGCGGTTATTGCAAAGTTCATTACAAAACAGAGAAAAATAATTGAGAAAAAAAAAAAATATATATATATATTTAAAACAAAAAAAAAGAATCAGGGATATTTCATTGTGTTGTATGATCTTTACGTCCTGAAAAATTAACCATTCAATTAGACATCAAGAGCCCAAAATAAATAAGATTGTATTCCTATTGTTAGTTAAAGTTAAAGTACCAATGATTGTCACACACACACACACACACGCACACACGGTGTGGTAAAATTTGTCCTCTGCATTTGACCTATCCCCTTGTTCACCCCCTGGGACGTGAGGGGAGCAGTGAGCAGCAGCAGTGGCCGTGCCCGGGAATCATTTTTGGTGATTTAACCCCCAATTCCAACCCTTGATGCTGAGTGCCAAGCAGGGAGGTAATGGGTCACATTTTTATAGTCTATGGTATGACTCGGCCGGGGTTTGAACTCACAACCTACCAATCTCAGAGCGGACACTCTAACCACTAGGCCACTGAGTAGGTCTCAGTTGTGTACGCAAACTTTTGACTGATCTGTAGTTAAACGGTAGGTCTAGATCAGGGGTGTCCACATTTTTCCGCCATGGGCTGATTACTGAATTGTCAAAGCATCCAAAGCCATTTAGATTTTTTTTTAAATTATGTAAAAAAAATTTTGCTAAAAACAGATCATATATATATACTGTATATATAAATACAAAACTTTGGGTCAGCTTTGTGTTTTAGTTGACACATTTTATTTTTAGTTTAGTGAAATTCCATTTCATTTTCATTCCCATGACCGTATTTTTCGGAGTATAAGTCGCTCCGGAGTATAAGTCGCACCGGCCGAAAATGCATAATAAAGAAGGAAAAAAACATATATAAGTCGCATTTTTTGGGGAAATTTATTTGATAAAACCCAACACCAAGAATAGACATTTGAAAGGCAATTTAAAATAAATAAAGAATAGTGAACAACAGGCTGAATAAGTGTACGTTATATGAGGCATAAATAACCAACTGAGAACGTGCTTGGTATGTTAACGTAACATATTATGGTAAGAGTCATTCAAAAAACTATAACATATAGAACATGCTATACGTTTACCAAACAATCTGTCACTCCTAATCGCTAAATCCCATGAAATCTTATACGTCTAGTCTCTTACGTGAATGAGATAAATAATATTATTTGATATTTTACGCTAAAGTGTTAATAATTTCACACATAAGTCGCTCCTGAGTATAGGTCGCACCCCCGGCCAAACTATGAAAAAAACTGCGACTTATAGTCCGAAAAATACAATACATCTTTTTTTTCTTTTTTGTAAAATTTGTATTGTTCTTTTTTTGGTTTGATTTTATTTAAAAATGATGCTGCGGTCCAACAAAATTATAGCTGCAGGCTGCAAATGGGCTCCCGTTCCACACTTTGGGCACCTTTGATTATACTACAAGTTACCAGGACAAGTTTGTTAAGACTATGTAAAAAAATACACACAAAAATTAGATTTATTATTAATTAATCAAAGAACCGTGTTTTGTTTTGCCACTTTCTTGTGTCATTTTTAACTCTAAATCTAATTTTGGCCTAATTTTTGGGAGCAACTGTATATCCAAGCGTAATATTACGGCGTTAATCGATGTTATGCACATGTACTGTATATGAGACCCATGTTCTTTTCTGGATGGCCTAATGGTTATTGGTTATGTCACCCCCTGTTATTTTGACATGCAATTGACAGAATGTGAATGCATTATCATTCAGACACTTTGTGGACAATATTGTTGTTCCTAAAAATACTTACAGACATCAGCTTTAGTCAAAAATGTGGGATCAGTGTAGAAAAGAGGAAATGACCTGGCGCAGGCAGGCCTATCTGAGGGCACGCTGTATGCCCCCTCTTTACAATGCGCTCAAAGGGAGCCAGGCGGGGCCTTTTTGAAGTGCCTGACCACCCCGCAGGCAGCCTCCAAACCTGCCGCCGCTGAACTTTTATGCCATTGGCTGGAAGTTATACAATATTTATCCTCCTATTGATGTTGTTTTGAGGAAGTGATCCCAAGAAATACCTCACAGCTCCAGAGAGACAGAGAGCGCATAAGCAGCAGTTTCTTTGTCGTCTCACATCAACAGCCTTACAATTACGTTTGCGGCGCCCCCTATGGGCTGTGTTCAAAATACTTTGAAAGGCACGCCAGCTACATGGAATACAAATATCCTCAACGTTCTTTAATCAATGGACAAACTCAATGACATATGGACAACTAAATGCTAAGTTGCATGATGATGGCCATGTTTATCAACTAATCATTTTTCACACACATGCTTGTGAATCCTTTAAAGGTGTGTACCAAGTTCCCTGATTCGGCAAAACACCTTAAAAAGGTCATATAATGATGTTTTACTACATTTAAAAACTTCTTAGTGGTCTACATAAAATGTAATGGTGCTTCTTTGATCAACATGTTGCATAATAATAATAATAATAGATTTTGTTTGTAAAAAGCACTTTACATTGAGTAAAAACAACCTCAAAGTGCTACAGTGTATTAAAAAAAATAAAAAGATAACGAAAAATAAATAAAAATAAAAGCCAAATAGCTAAAACTAGTATGCATATATCTAAAAAAAATATTTTTTAAAAAGAAGGGTTTTTAAGTCTTTTTTAAAAGCATCCACAGTCTGTGGTGCCCTCAGGTGGTCAGGGAGAGCGTTCCACAGACTGGGAGCGGCGGAGCAGAGAAGCCATTGTTCGTAGTTTTGTCCTCTGTCCGGAGCGGAGGTGTCGTGTGGAGGATTTGGGGGTGAGTACCGTATTTTTCGGACTATAAGTCGCAGTTTTTTTCATAGTTTGGCCGGGCTCCAGTGTGACTTATATATGTTTTTTTTCCTTTTTTACTATGCATTTTCGGCAGGTGCGACTTATACTCCGGTGCGACTTATACGCCGAAAAATACGGTAGTTCTTCGAGGTAGAGGGGGGCATTTCCATGGAGGCACTGATGGTTTACAGACCATCTTTAAGCCATTTTATAAACATCTGTTAAGGATGCACTGTTTTGTGGTTGGTCTTATTTATGTGCCTCCACTTTGACAGCGATTTCTCCTCGTCAGCCATGTTGTTTTTTTCGGCGCTTCCTTAGCGAGTCTATTGACAGATATAAATTTGAACTACACGCTACTTTGTATTAGAAATGGCAACAGCGGAGGATGCGTGTGCATGTACGAGATAGTCTGCCCCGAAACAAGAGGATAGAGAAAAAGAAGGAACTTATTGACCACAGAGTCGGATTACAGTGACAAACTCGCGCAAAGCACTTTGAGGTAAGTGTTCATCATATATGGAGACATCTGCTGACGCCACCAATGGAAAAAAAACGTCACAAATTGGGCAAATTCCAAACGACTCGTTTGAATGGAGTATGAAGGAAGGCAAGATTGTTTTATAAATATCCCCGCCATGCCTCCATGGTTTAATTTACCATTTTAAAGACTTACGCAGAACCCAAATACACAAAAACAGCTTGGTTTTGCATATTAGGAAACCATTAAAGTTACAGGAGGATTTTTTTTTTTAGAAATGTTTTGAGCCCTGTGACAATTTTCAAGTCAGCCTAGCGTGGAACTTTGGGATTTAATCACAGGACCGTGTATTTGTCTGAAAGGTAATAGTACAGGCAACACAAGAAAGGTGCATGTTTTCACCAATTTTCACCCTTTTGTATGCAACCGTTAATGAGTAGAAGAGTGAGCTTAGACCAGGGGTCGGCAACCTTTACCACTCAAAGAGCCATTTTGACCAGTTTCACAAATTAAAGAAAATAATGGGAGCCACAAAAAGCTTTTGAAATTTAGAATGAAATAACACTGTATACAAATTATTTTTTTTTTGCTTTGTGCTATGTATAAACCAAGGGTCTCAGACACGCGGCCCACACCTAAATATGAAAATTGAATGTTAGTGCTGCCCGCAAGTTTTATATGAATGGCGCTTGACACCGTCATACTTTTAAATCCTCCCGATTTTTCCCGCAGACTACGAATTTCAGGGCAACTATTCTCTTGAACGTGCCGTGATGGTACAGCATTTAGCGCCCACTACAACCAGCGTGCCGGCCCAGGCACACATTGTATGGGGCTTCTGCTTGCTCACGTAAGTGACAGCAAGGCATACTTGGTCAACAACGACACAGGTTACACTGACGGTGGCGATATAAAAAACTTTAACACTCTTACTAATAATGCGCCACACTGTGAACCCACATCAAACAAGAATGATAAACACATTTCTGGAGAATATCTGCACCTTAACACAACATAAACACAACAGAACAAATACCCAGAATCCCATGCAGCCCTAACTCTTCCGGGCTACATTATACACCCCCGCCCACCTCAACCGACGCACGGGGGTTTGGTGGTAGCAGGGGTGTATAATGTAGCCCGGAAGAGTCAGGGCTGCATGGGATTCTGGGTATTTGTTCTGTTGTGTTTATGTTGTGTTAAGGTGCAGATGTACTCCCGAAATGTGTTTGTCATTCTTGTTTGGTTTTGGTTCAAAGTGTGGCGCATTATTAGTAAGAGTCTTAAAGTTGTTTTATATGGCCACCGTCAGTGTAACCTGTGTGGCTGTTGACTAAGTATGCCTTGCTGTCACTTGCGTGTGCAAGTAGAATATGCATACAACAAAGGGCTGGGCTGGCACGCTGTTTGTACAGATTGTAGAGGGCACTAAATGCTGTACCATCATGGCACGCCCTTATTATTATTGTTAGGGTGAAAATCTGAAAATATTAATCCCGGGAGTTTTCTGCGAGAGGTACCGAAATCCGGAAATCTCCCGGGAAAATCGGGAGGGTCGGCAAGTATGCAGCTGAGCCGCATCAGAGTGATCAAAGAGCCGCATGCGGCTCCGGAGCCGCGGGTTGCCGACCCCTGGCTTAGACAAACAGTCAAAAATTACACCATGGGAAGAGTCTTCATTAAATCTACCATTGGGGTTGATTATTTAAAAGATTGTTTTTAAATGGGTATATGTTGATTATTTTCAAAATCCGTTTTTGATGTCAATGTTGCATTGAGTAGAATAATTGTTGCCATAGTGACGATGTGCGTCCACTTTCTGTAGCTGACATGCTGCCTTTTTTTACACAGCAAACTGGTTGACTGAATCGACAACAGCGCATCTGCTGGTTGCAGTTTTTATACTACTTATGTGTTTTAAAGGCCCTCTTCATGTTCGCAAAACCATGACATCATTTGTAAATATCAAGTCGGCGTGGTCCTGGAATGACACGGAAAAACAACACAAGCTCCGATTAGATACGCCACTCTCGGAATTAGGGCAGAAACATGGACATGTCAAGAGTAGAGCGCCAACACTTTCCTGCCATTCTGACACACACACACACACACACACACACACAGACACGCACGCACACACTCAAAGCCCTAGCGTCTACAGCCTAACAATGTCTCCATTGTCTTGCGTCCTTTCACTGGCAGCAGGGGACGGCTGGAGTGTTAACCATTTCCCGACTGTGTGCCTGGGCGTTATTGTGTCGGAGGTAGCCAAGAAAGGTCTCGGGGATGCAAGATGTATGGTAATTAGCGCGGAGGAAGTGATGGAATCTGTCCATTTTCACTGCTGGCAGGACCTCCCACCTGAGTCTTTACAAGCATTCACCCTCACTTGTTTCAGCGGAATGCTGACAAGTTGTCCATCCGAGAAAAAAAAGGAGAATATTTTGAACAAAGTTTCAGGGTGAAGACGTCATAATGACTCCACGGATCCAAGACAATGGGCCTAAAGGACTGCATGGACGTGCTAGGTTATTGTTGGACTAGACAAGACGCCGGATCAAATTCACCTTTTTTTGCTGGTTCTTTCTTTATTCTGGACAAATGGGGATGAGGGGGACTTCCTGCGGTCTGAATAGACCGTGCACCTGGACTAGACAGACAATTGCGCAGGACTCCGGGAGGGCCCAGGCTGTCAATAAATGACACTGTGGTCAGCAGGCGCCACCCACACACTGAAGACCCTTAAGACCACTTTACCTAGACCTTCCCTGGCGGCATGTAATCCAGATGTTTGTTTAGGAGGGGTCACGGGGGTTACATCATCACTTCAGGCCCATGTCGAGACGCAGCGTCGGGCCTGAGAGCACCTTTTAGTCTTTGTGTGTGTAAGGCTGGTGTCTGCATGGCAGACGGTTCCCATGGACGATTCATTTTGTGTTGACTTTGTCCGCGAGGCAACAATAGTTGAAGAGTCCTGCTGATCCTTTAATGGAACACGTAAAAGTATTGTTTGGGCGACAACATTACAACACACATTGCAATGTGCGTATATTGCGATTACATAATCTCTGTCCATTGACACAGAAAACATGGAAAACGAATAGCACACTTGTGTTGGTCTTTCTACGTACTGCAAGTTATCTTAGCTGGCCCCTCGGGGGGTTAAGTGCAAGTGCAAATATAAACTCACTGCGGAGGAAACAAGTCGGACAATAGCAATCGGGCACTGGTAAACTAAAGTTCATGTTGATTTTTCCTGCAAGTTCTCTTCCATTTCTCTCAGAAGAAATAAAACGACTCCCTTTTCTGTTATCTGTATATAAAAGTGTGGCTACCGTAAGCTTAAAATGTTCCAATGTGTTGTAATATTGTTTAACAAGCAGCCAGCCGCCACCAGCAGCCATGTTATGAGCAACAAGCCAGATCTCTCCATGTAAAATCACTAATAATGGACTAGAACATGCACCCAGGAGAAGGCTTAGCCAGCAGAGACGAGCCAGTCCTTTAAATAAGTCAAGAACCAAGGGATGCTGGCATTCCAGGGAGAACATTGCATAAATCCTGCTCGGCCGGAGGTGTATGTGAGTGTAAATGAGCCTGTGTGTGTGTAAAGAGACTGTGAGAGATTCATATAATTGTGTGACTTGGGAACGTCCATCTTTGCCTTTCAGGGGCCCTTCTGCTGGGAATTCCCTGGACAGTCAGATCTGAGCCTTCACCAATTTCATTTGGTGAGAGACCTTTGAATTCCAAAAATATCTTGCAGGATTTTTTTGGTTGATTCCACACCACATAAATTAACACCTGCTAATTTGATGATGATTTCAATTAAAACCAAATGAATGGATCATGATGATGCTGTTGATCACGCTGTGTTTTGCTTTGTGCTAATTCAGTGCTGCTGCTTATCTTTGTGTTTTTTGGCCGTTTGGGTGTGGGAATTTTGAACTACTCATACATTTAACCAAACTAAACTTCATCAGACACTTTGTCTCTCTGTATTCCTTTTTTGTCTCATACCTAACCGGCCTGGATTAATCTTATTTTACTTCCCTTTGTGAGTGATTTCACCATCTTTCTAATCTCCTTTGTTCATGAAATTAATCACCTTGATAATCCAATCTTGTCGATCACCTGATTTTCGACTGCCGTTGATGATGAAATGTCACTATGAGAAATGTTTGTCTTGATCTGATCTTCGAGTTCAGACTGCTTTCACTTTTGTGGTTCAGTACTCTGGTCCGGCCCACACTGGTATTTATGTCATGGGACCAGAAGCTGCCCAGTAAAGTAGATCGGACAATTTTGTGCTGTGTTTAACCCAGGTTATTCTGATAGTAAGCTATTTTTGCCATCTAATGTTTCACTTAAGGTTGGGTGAACCAAACCGTACCAGAGTTCACTTGCAAATGTGCCAGGGCCCATCTCTCAACCGATCTTGGTATGCTTGTTTGGTACATTCTGGGGTTCTGATAAGAGTTGGATAACGTTTACGTATTATCAAATCGGTACTTTTGTACTGGTGTATAAACAGTAGGAGTGTAACGGTACGTGTATTTGTATTGAACCGTTTCGGTACGGGGGTTCCGGTTCGGTTCGGAGTAGTACCGAACGAGTTTCCACACGGACATATTAAATAGCGTAACGCACGTTGTGTAAACAATGCACACCAAGGCACACCACTAGCATCAATTTGCTTCGACTCCAACAGAACATAGTGGCCGATACGGTTATCGTACTGTTTTAAAATGATTGTATTTATCGTTGTACCGCGTTTGTGCGTTGGAGAGTCTGGAGCGCGGGAAAACATTGGTAGCCAACGACACAACAAACGTATTTTACGCTTACAACATGATTTCGTAGTAAACTACGTACAAATATCGGCATATTTTACACTGACAAAAAGCTATTTTTAACTAATTTGATCATCATTGCGATAATATGGTTATTGTACTGTACGGTGTTTTTAGAGAGGGTTAAACAGTTGTTCGATAATTGCACAACAAACGTGCACCACATCGTTTATTTCGGAACATGGCTAATGAATTGACGCTAGGGGTGTAACGGTACGTGTATTTGAATTGAACCGTTTCAGTAGGGGGGTTCGGTTCGGAGGTGTACCGAACGAGTTTCCACACGGACATATTAAGTAGCGTAACGCACGTTGTGTAAACAATGTACACCGAGGCACACCACACGGCATGCTAGCAGCTAACGGGCTACGATAGACTGACCACACGTCCTCTTTTCACCGGACATGTCCTCTTTTGCGGAGGTGTCAGGGCGGAGTTTCTTAAATGCCTCGAATGTCCGGCATTTTGAGTTAGGGTTGCGTGTATTTTCAATGTACGTTCAGGGTTAAGATGGGGTTAAAAACAAAACAAATTGTGGGAGCAGCAGCATTCGTGAGGGAGGGGCAGAGACAGAGAGAGAGCGAGAGAGTTATGATAAACGCGCATGTGTTGCCAGGCTCTGCTTTTTATCCATAGATTTATCAGATTACATTGTTTATTATCTATAGCAGGGGTGTCAAAAGTGTGCCCCGGAGGCCATTTGCGGCCCACAGCTATTGTTTTAAAGGCCCACGGCACATTCTAAAAATACTATTAAATTAAACAAAGACATAACAAAAGTGAAATAAAAAAGCTTAAAGGTTAAATGTAATTTAGAAAAAGTTGCAATGTTGACCAATAAAACAAAGCTGTTTTTTTTCTTTCAAACTGTCATTGCTCAAAACATAATATTGAATCAAAATCAATGTTATTATGAATTATTGACCTATACAAGGTTCCGATTACTTCACATTAAATATTCCACTAAGGAAAATATTTTTGGTGGAAGATTTTGCAAATTTGGTAAATAAATAACCCAAAAATGTATATTTAGTTGTTTTCTTACTGTACCGAAAATGAACCGAACCGGGACCTCTAAACCGAGGTACGTACCGAACCGAAATTTTTGTGTACCGTTACACCCCTGATAAACAGTGCGTAACACAATACCTACAACATACAAAAACAAACATTTTGTCCAAAACAATACTTTTTTGTTTTTATGGAATATTGTGACATGCAAGTTAAGGCTGAATGATTAATTGCATCTGCAATTTAAACACAATGCGATGAAATGCGACTTATTAACCGCAAAGAACGCGCAGGCAGGGAGAGAATGTCTTGTGTGGTTAAATACCTGCGCATGTAAGAATCAATGCATGTTGGGTCAATGTGTTAAGGTTGCGATAGAAGTGTCATTGAAGCGGCTTGCTCTCTATACTGCTGAGTGCTCTGAGTGCCCTCCTTGCCCACTGTCCTTGTGGTCTATATGACATGCAATGGTGGTTCTTTGGTCAAAATTGTGCATAGATTATGTTTTACAGATCGTCTTCAAGCCGCTTTCTGACCGTCTCTTCAGCATGCACAGTTTTGTGGGCGGTCCAGTTTATGTGCTTCACTTCGACAGCGTCTTTGTTGTAGTGTTTAGCGCTTCCATAGTAAGTCTTCCGACAGATTAAGTGAAAACTATACACTACTTTGTGTGAGAAGTGGCAAGAGAGTAAGTTTTGTAATATCTAGCTTCGTCTCACCGTCACACATGACAGCCGTCAAGCGAGAGCTTAAACTCAAATACAAAAAACACACTTCCAGCCTTCACAATAAAAGCGCTGTGCTGACAAGACTGCAGGTCGAAGTATTTAGTATGTTTATAATTGTATTATTTAGAACATAAAATATATGTATATGTACAATACATTTGATCACATATTGATGTGTTACATGTTTGTTAAAAAACACATAAGAGGACCTTGATGAATTAATCACATATTAAATCGCAATCGCAAAAATGAGGGGAAAAAAAGTAGGTTTAACCCCCAATTCCAACCCTTGATGCTGAGTGCCAAGCAGGGAGGTAATGGTTACAAGGTAATGGTTACAAGGTTTGTTAGTTAATCCTCAACGTATTAATTGAGCAAACTTAACTTGATATTCAGATTTCTGGTGTTCTTGAATGAACCTCGCTGTGAGTGACATTGACGGATAATGGGTGTTGTTATTGCTCGTGCGGAGAGCAACGTGTGAGCGAGTTTAAGAATACCTTGTTGAAACCAAGCACTGCTGTTAGTGTCTAAAGGTTATGGATTATGGGTTATACTTGTATAGCGCTTTTCTACCTTTTTTAAGGAACTCAAAGCGCTTTGACACTATTTCCACATTCACACACTGAGCATGGGTGAAGTGTCTTGCTCAAGGACACAACGGACGTGACTAGGATGGTAGAAGATTGATTGAACCAGGAACCCTCAGGTTGCTGGCACAGCCACTCTCCCAACCGCACCACGCCGTCCCCTCTAAAGGTTGGCGATTAAGTGTGAAATGAGGGTCACATTGAGACGTGCCCCTGTCACCTTTTTGTTTCATTTCAGTATCAAAATAAAGGAATTGTACTTAATTTCGGGTTATTACCATTGACTTAAGCACGAGTGTCATTATGGTACCACGTTTTGGTATGCATCCCCGAGTTTGGGTTATAGCATTCACACTTCACCAAACGGACCGTACCAGCAGAGCAAACACACCAGAGTTCACTTTACCCAGACCAACCATGGCAAATGTGAACTCACCTTTAAGAATCCTGGAGGAGGCTTTGTGGTGCAAAAACCCAGAAAGGATTTATTAAACTCCCCTGGGGGTAAGTGTGCTGGTTTTTGCTTTGTTTGCCTTATTAAGGGTGTGTTGTTTTTGCACATTCTTCCTCTTGTTGACTGTAATTAACAAGCCCTTTAAAACACAAAAAAACGTGCTTGATTGTGAAAACGAGACAACTGCGAGGGTTCAGATTTTTGTGTACAACAAAAAGGAAGTTGTTCCTTGTCTGCGTGTCTTCGTGCGATTGCGTCCTTGCTAGAACTTGTTTGACGAGGTCTGGCAGGATCATATTTGGGTGCGCCCGTCTGTCTTGCGTGTGTGCATCGGTGTCATACAAACACACTTTTCACATCCTCGCGTTTTGAAGGCGTAACCCGAGTTTCAGATGACAGGTTGTCGGGTCAAGACGTCACAAGTGGGCCTACAACAACTTGAACTCGTTTCACCCTGAAGCAACACTAAGTAGGCGTCGGATAAATGTGTTAATCGCGGTTTACTCGTGGTTTACAGGAACAATTAGGTTCAATAATCAAATTTTTGATGCTCTAACACAACACGACACTCCGCAAAATTGTTCATGAATTGTTCCCTACATACTCCAGATTTTGGCCTATTGAGTGACAACACTGCGTGCTACTGTATTAGCACTGGAGGCCGTCTCGCAGGGAAACTTGTTTTGACAGAACTCCAGGTGTCTCATTGTTGGCTTTGGCATGGTTCAACAGATTTACCAATTAGCACTGGGCCGAGGGCACGGGAATAGTGGGAGTGCTGGGGAAGAAATGCACCGGGAGAGAAAGGACGGATAAGGCTTTGGCTGCAGTGATGGAATGAGTGCTTAGGGTTGGCCATGTTTTTTCACCTCCGTAGTACTGAGTCACAGGGAAGCAAGGTCCAGTCGTGATTCATTGTGTGTTCACTTGTAGCTCTTTCAATCAGAGCTAGGAACCTTGTAGAAAATTGTGTTGGCATTCAACTCTCAGAATGTTCGCTGCAAGTTCAGAATTGCGAGGGATTAATTACTATGACAAACCCATTTTATTATTCCCAAGAAATGTCTGCACAAACACTGCATGACTGTTTGTTTGTGTGCGATGCTAAGTCTTCTACTCCTGAACCGCTGCACACCATTTGTCAAAACATGCACCTTTATTGTGTTGCCTGTGTTATTCATGCTCTGACAAATCAACCACACGGTGGCGCTATGGGCAGTTTTGACATTTCTCTCGATGCGCTCAACGAAACACCCACTGTAACTATTTGGTGTTTTGTCGGCTCACCACCAAATTAAGTACACACTTACTTAAAGGGGAACATTATCACAATTTCAGAAGGGTTAAAGCCATTAAAAATCAGTTCCGAGAGATTATTTTATTTTTCGAAGTTTTTTTCAAATTTTTACCCATCACGCAATATCCCTAAAAAAAGCTTCAAAGTGCCTGATTTTAACCATCGTTATAAACACCCGTCCATTTTCCTGTGACGTCACATAGTGATGCCAAAACAAACAAACATGGCGGATAGAACAGCAAGGTATAGCGACATTAGCTCGGATTCAGACTCGGATTTCAGCAGCTTAAGCGAAATTGAAGAAGAAACTGAAGCTATTGAGCCATATCGGTTTGAACCGTATGCAAGCGAAACCAACGAAAACGACACGACAGCCAGCGACACGGGAGAAAGCGAGGACGAATTCGGCGATCGCCTTCTAACCAACGATTGGTATGTGTTTGTTTTTAAATGTTGTAATGTTTTTAAGCTAAATTATTGGTAAACACAGTTTATGTATAATAATTTACGTAAAACCGCGAGTAATGAATAAAGTTTTCATCAATTAATATATTCTGTAGACATACCCTCATCCGCTCTCTTTTCCTGAAAGCTGATCTGTCCAGTTTTGGAGTTGATGTCAGCAGGCCAGGGAAACTAGGGTCGATATTCTTCTCTTGATCATCTTCGGGACGGTGTGAGCCAAGACATCCAGGGGGTTTAGCTCGCTCGTCTGCGGGAACAAACTGCCGCCATTGCTTGCTGTGCTACCGAAGACCTTTGTCCCTGAATACCTCACACGCTCCGGCAGATTCAATGGGGGTCTGGCGGCAGATTTCTTTGACTTTATCGTTGGAAATGCATCTGCTTTGAGTGTCGCAGGATATCCACACTTTCTTGCCATCTCTGTCGTAGCATAGCTTTCGTCGGTAAAGTGTGCGGAACAAACGACTGACCATTTTCGTCGACTTTCCCCACACCCTCGTATTTTGAACAACATTCGTCCAATTTCTTGCCACTTTCGCATCTTTGGGCCCCTGGTGCAACTTGAATCCGTCCCTGTTCGTGTTGTTACACCCTCCGACAACACACCGACGAGGCATGATGTCTCAAAGGTACGGAAAACAGTCGAAAAAACGGAAAATAACAGAGCTGATTTGATTCTGTGTTTGTAATGTGTTTGAGAAAATGGCGGATTGCTTCCCGATGTGACGTCATCGCTCCGAGAGCGAATAATAGAAAGGCGTTTAATTCGCCAAAATTCACCCATTTAGAGTTCGGAAATCGGTTAAAAAAATATATGGTCTTTTTCCTGCAACATCAAGGTATATATTGACGCTTACATAGGTCTGGTGATAATGTTCCCCTTTAAGTACGCACTCGTCTGTACATTCTGAGCAAGATTGGTACAAAAACATGGCTGCCAGAAAGCAAAACCTAATTTTAGTTGACATTTGCGAGACTAATTACCATTTGTCTAAAGATTAAAAAACTTTCAGGATATTTACGGCATTTTCCGGGCTAGACAGCACCCACCAAATTTTAGAATAAAAAATTGTTTACTTATATTAGCCGCACTGGACTATAAACCGCAGATATACCGTATACCGGTACGAAATATTTTGTGAATGTTTATTTACCTACATTAATTGTTTCCAAATGGTGCCTGTCACACAGCAGTAAAACAAAACAGCTACCTCTCCAATCAGCAAAACAGACTCAATAACTCCATGGTGACGTTGTGGTGAATTTACGAAACTGAAACAATGCAAAAACAATGCCATTGTAAGTGAACAACACTAACACATAGACACTTGTAAATTTATTAGCATATTCGCAAATGCTAACGACGCTACCTTGATTACATTACGATAGCACGTACAAATATGCATGAAAACACTCCTACAGACATCACACATGGGTTTGTTAGTAAGTATGAATTGTTTTAGTTGCATTGTAAATCTTACAAATGTTGCTTGGAGTGATAAATACAAATCATTTCGTGCAAAAATGTTATGGATGGTTTTATGGCATGAAACAGAAAATACATTTTCGAACCACAGCACCTGCAGTGAGTGAACTGATCCAAAAGATGGCGCCATAGCACAAACAATAACATACCTTTTCAGTGTCTCTATTGGTGTAATATGAAAACTATTTGGTTAATATATAAACGTTATGGCTGTTAACAAAGAAAAATCCATAAATTAGCCGCACCATTTTAAATGCCGCAGGAGATAAAGCATTGGAAAAATGGAGCAGCTTATAGTCTGGAAAATACGGTATATTGAACGTAAACTAGCATTCCTTCCAATGTATTTTGATCACATCCCATTGGGGGCGCCACAAATGTAATTTACAACTATGTGAATCATTCAGGACACCCTATATCTCCTGTGTTCTGAAAAGTATCCCAGAGAAGACTAAGAGCAGCAAGAAAATGGAGCGCCGCAGCAAAGCAGAGACGGTGTAATAAAATGCAACATGTGTTACCGTGTTCATTCGGTTTTTCATGTGTCTGTGGCTTTCATAAGCAATGGCAATACAAGAGTCATTGTTAAGACGCAAGAACAGCAGCACCCGCTGCTCGTTTGAAACAGTGATACATTGCTTTTAGGTCAGAGTCTTCAATAACACGAGGAAAAGTTGCTGGATTTGTTGCATTTTTGAAAAGAGTCTGAATACTCGCTAAATATAGCAAAAAGTGAAACACTGATCTCTCCTGCTACATCTTCTGTGCCTATGTGATGGTTCAAGAAGTGGTGGGGTGATGCTGGCACGGAGTTATAACAACAAGCTACATTTACAGGAAGTCCTATTATAATGTGTTTATGAGCGAGGGCAAGCAGCTCGCGGCAAATTTAATTGTGGCGGTTCAATTGAACGTATGGGAAACAAAGCGGATGATCAAACTTGTAATAGGATTGGCTAACTTTAAAATGTTTAGTATGTGACACTAGAGCTGGGCGACATGGCCTTTTATTAATATCTCGATATTTTTGGGCCATGTCAGGATACACGATATATATCGCGATATTTTGCCTTAGTCTTGTATTAATACTTGATGCATATAATCACACCAGTATGATGATTCTATGTGTCTACATTAAAACATTCTTGTTCATGCTGCATTAATATATGCTCATTTTAAACTTTCACGCAGAGAGGGAAACCACAATTAAGTCAATTTACAAAAACTGTATTTATTAAACAGCAGTGGCACAAACATTCATGTCATTTCAAAACAGAAAGTGCAAGATTGTCAGAGACATTTTAAAACAAGCTATGAGTGCACTTTTGTGCATGATGTCACTATGATGCCATATCAAAACAACACTAAATTAAAGTGCACTTTTTGTACAGAATAGATAAAAACAAATACAGTGCAATTTTGTGCATGATGTCACACATGATATTTAAAAAACTGTCAAATAAAAATGAGCTTCATAATAGGAAATCAAAAAGTATATGTCTTTCGTTCTGTGGTAGGTTCTTGCGGACGTTATCGCCTTCTGTTGTAGATTTTTTTTTCATACGGTGTTGATCTTGAAATTGTTGTTTCGGCATTTTGTGAGTGTGGCACCGAACGGAGATGTTGACATGCGGAGTAAGCACTCTTCATTCTCTAGCGGGTGACTTTTCAAATGATGCTACAAATTAGCAGTGGTGCTACTTTTTTGTAGCAGCGTTTTTGCCGCATAATTGTTCGACATATTCCCGCTTGAAGCCAAACCACCGCCAGACGATGCTGTTTTTCTTGGGAATTAATTCTTCCTCCATTTGTTACCAGATTCGCACCTTCTCTCTCTCGTAATACCAATGGCAACGCACCGTTAGCATCACGGCTAATGTTACCCCATTTAGCTACCTCTCTGCTCGGGGAGGGCGTGTGACGTTGCACGCGCGACAGTATGTGACGCTTGTTTTATGTCTCTGTGAGAAGGAGAGACAAGAAAGAGTGGGAAACGCATATAGTGTAATGCCCGCAGCTAAAAGCAACTGTGTAAGAACATATACTCAAATATCACGATATAGTAATTTTCTATATCGCACAGAGACAAACCCGCGATATATCGAGTATATCGAAATGTCGCCCAGCCCTATGTGACACAAATCTCTAAGAAAGAAGTAGCAATAAGGAGGATATTCCTCAGAACGAGTTAAAGTTGTGGATGAGTACACGGTCACAGTCAAATTTAAAGTGAATATGTGGCAGAATGCTGAGGGATTCCATTGAGCCCGTAAGCCGTCTTGAATTCAGTTCCTTGTTTATACCAGGAGAGGGGCTTTTCTTTGAGGTTTGCAGTAGTGAACATGGGGGATCCGCTCAACTGCTTTTTGGCGACCAGCATTGTCACCGCCTGCTCGTGCGCTCCAAACAATGCTTTCAGGTTCACCAGGCCAGCCAGAACCAGACTAAACCCCTCCAATTTATTTGATTATGTGTCTTGTCTACAGTGCCGCGAAAGACCTACCTGAACT